>NC_138046.1:23565021-23813552 GCF_964194185.1 Rhinolophus hipposideros
ACATAGGGTGGCTTAATGGTCAAGAAAACAAGACCCTGGCGGCGTGAGGTGAGCCTCTGTAAAGCTCTCCTGGAATTTACAACTAATCGGACAACAATAACTCCACAAAGGACTCCCTGCACAGCAGACAGGCAATACGAAGAGGTCCACTACTGAATTCACCTCCAGGTGGGTAAATCGCGCGAGCGGGGGAGGAGGGAAGGGAGAAGTGCAGGACGGAGCCCCGCGGGCGCAGGACAAAGACCTAGCTCAGTGCTCCGAGCTCGCTGCATCCCGGAACTACCGCAGCTGCGGGAGAGGGAAGGACTCGGACTGCTAGGGCTCTGCTTACGGCCCACAGGGCTGAGGGGGCAGCATATAGCACAGCTGAACCCAACGTTCACGGCAGACCTCGGAGAAAAGACTGAGGGAAGAAGGCTGAAAACTGTGGTTAAGCCCTCACTGCCGAGCGGAGAACGGAAGCCTTAGGCACTGAGACTAGCCGCCCCTCCCTACCCTCCCAGAGCTCGCCCCACCCCCACCTGCCCAGTGCTAGAAGTGATAAACTAGCAGTGTCAGATCACAAGGACAGGATCTTTGCTGTTCTGAGAACTGTGGACCGCAGAAACAGATTCGCAGCCCAACTAGTTCCGGCAAAGGGGAGGGAGCTGTGGAAGCGGGACTGGCTGTGGTGGTGGTCGCCGCCATTGCTCTGGGCCACCTCTCACAACTCACCCCGCCCCTGGCCCCACCTATCTGGGCGGATCCCTGCAGGAGTAAACAGAACTGCTGAAACATACGGGCTCTGAATCTGGTGCAGAAAGAGCTTTGGAACTTCAAAAGCTCTCCGCACCCCCACAGGGACGTGACGCCCTATGACCCAGGTGAACTGTTAACAGAGGAGAGGCCCGTCTCCCAGGGAATCCCCCCATTGTGTGAGAAGCTGGAAAACTGCAGAGAAAGTATAGCACTACTGTGTCACAGAGACCTCTTCCTATCAACCTGTTGAAGAAGCCACTCCTGTAGATGTCTAGGAAGAGAAATAATAAATCAGTAATTGCCATGAATAACCAAGGCAACAAGACAGCTAAAAAAGAAAGTGAAAAGTCTCCAGAAAAGGAACTTAGAGATATGGACCTTTGTGATCTAAATGACAGAGAATTCAAGATCGCAATTCTGAAAAAACTGAACGAGATGCAAGAAAACACAGAAAGGCAGTTTAATGAACTCAGAAACACAATCAAAGAACACCATGAGCATTTTACAAAAGAGATTGAAATCTTGAAAAAGAACCAAATAGAATTTCTGGAGATTAAGAACTCAATAGAAGAAATTAAGAATGAAATAACCAGCTTAGGTAGTAGAGTTGACCAGATGGAAGAAAGAATCAGTGACATCGAAGATAGAAACCTGGAAATTACACAGATGGAAGAAGAAAGAGACTTGAGACTTAAAAGAAATGAAAGAACTCTACAAGAACTTTCTGACTCCATCAGAAAGAGCAATATAAGAATAATGGGCATACCACAAGGAGAAGAAAGAGAGAAGGGAACAGAGAATATACTCAAAGAAATTGTCAATGAGAACTTCCCAAATTTGTGGACAGAACTGGATCCTCGAATCCAAGAAGCAAATAGAACACCTAATTACCTCAATCCCAACAGGCCTTCTCCAAGACACATTGTATTCAAGCTGTCTAAAATTAACTCCAAAGAAAGAATCCTCAAGGGAGCCAGGGAAAAGAAGACGGTAACCTACAAAGGAAAGCCCATTAGATTATCATCCGATTTTTCAGCAGAAACTCTACAAGCCAGGAGGGAGTGGAACCAAATATTCAAACTACTGAAAGAGAGAAATCATGAGCCAAGAATAATATATCCAGCAAAGATATCCTTTAGATATGAAGGAGGAATAAAGACCTTTCCAGACATACAGAAGCTGAGGGAATTTTCTAATACAAGACCTGCACTACTAAAGGAGGCTATTAGAACCACCATCAACAGGGACAATTTGTGGCAACCGAAACATAAAAAGGGGGAGCATAAAGGCCTGAACCGGAATATGGGAATGGAGAAAGTAAGCGTGCTGAAGAAAATGGAATACTCTAAATATCAAACTTTCTTTTACATAATCTTAAGGGTAACCACTCAAAAAAAATCCAGAACTGAAATATATACTGTAATAAAAGAAGAAACAGAGGGAAACATCATAGAATACCACCACACAGAAATAATAGACAACAACCAAAAGGCAAAGAAACAATGGAGACACAGCCTTACCAGAAAACTAAAGATAGAATGACAGGAAATCCTCACGTATCAATAATCACCCTAAATGTAAATGGACTGAACTCACCAATAAAAAGGCACAGAGTAGCAGATTGGATCAAAAAACTAAACCCAACCATATGCTGTCTCCAAGAGACACATCTCAGCTACAAGGACAAGCATAGACTCAAAGTGAAAGGGTGGAAATTGGCACTCCAAGCAAATGGTACCCAGAGAAAATCAGGTGTAGCCATAATGATATCAGATGAAACAGACTTCAGGGTGAAAAAGATAACAAGAGACAAAGATGGACATTTCATAATGGAAAAGGGGACTATACAACAAGAAGACATAACAGTCATCAATATTTATGCCCCCAATCAGGGAGCACCAAAATACACCAAGCAACTACTAACAGAACTAAAGGGAGAAATTGACCAAAACACAATTATACTAGGGGACTTAAATACATCATTGACAGCTATGGATAGATCATCCAAACAGAAAATAAATAACGAAATTGCAGCCCTAAATGACACATTAAATGAAATGGACATCATTGACATATATAGAGCACTTCATCCTAAAACATCAGACTATACATTCTTTTCGAGTGTACATGGAACATTCTCAAGGATAGACCATATATTGGGACATAAAAGCAGCCTCAGCAAATTTAAGAAGATTGAAATCATACCAAGCATATTCTCTGATCACAAGGCTTTGAAATTGGATATCAACTGCGAAAAGAAAGCAAAAAGAAACACAAATACATGGAGATTAAACAACATACTTTTAAAGAACGACTGGGTTAAAGAAGAAATTAGAGGAGAGATCAAAAGATACATAGAAACAAATGACAATGAAAATACATCCTACCGAAATTTTTGGGATGCGGCAAAAGCAGTTATAAGAGGGAAATTTATATCATTACAGGCCTATCTCAAGAAACAAGAAAAATCCCAAATAAACAACCTCATGTTACACCTCAAAGAACTAGAAAAAGAAGAACAAGTGAAACCCAAAGTCAGCAAAAGAAAGGAAATAACAAAAATCAGAGCAGAGCTAAATGAAATAGAGAACAAAAAGACAATAGAAAAAATTAATGTTACAAAGAGCTGGTTCTTTGAAAAAATTAATAAAATCGACAAACCCTTGGCTAGACTCACTAAGATAAAAAGAGAGAAGACACTAATTAACAAAATCAGAAATGAGAAAGGGGAAGTTATCACGGACACCACAGAAATACAAAGGATCATCCAAGAATACTATGAAGGACTATATGCCACCAAATTTAATAACCTAGAAGAAATGGACAAGTTCTTAGAAACATATAGCCTTCCAAGGCTGAACCATGAAGAACTGGAAAACCTAAACAGACCGATCACCAGTAAAGACATTGAATCAGTCATCCAAAACCTTCCCAAAAGCAAAAGTCCGGGACCAGATGGCTTCACTAGTGAATTCTACCAAACCTTCAAACAGGATCTAATACCAATCCTGCTCAAACTCTTCCAAACAATTGAAGAAGAGTCAGTACTCCCTAACTCATTTTATGAGGCCAACATTACCCTGATACCAAAACCTGGTAAGGACAACACAAAAAAAGAAAACTACACACCTATATCTCTGATGAATACTGATGCAAAAATCCTAAACAAAATTTTAGCAAATCGAATACAACAATGCATTAAAAAGATTATTCATCATGACCAAGTGGGGTTCATCCCTGGGGCACAAGGATGGTTCAACATCCGCAAATCCATCAATGTGATACATCACATAAACAAAATAAAAGACAAAAATCATATGATTATATCAATTGATGCAGAAAAAGCATTTGACAAGATACAACATCCATTTATGATTAAAACACTTAATAAAATAGGTATAGAAGGAAAATACCTCAACATAATCAAGGCCATCTATGACAAGCCCTCAGCTAATCTCATAATTAATGGTGAAAAACTGAAGCCCTTTGCTCTACGTTCAGGAACACGACAGGGCTGTCCCGTATCACCTCTGCTTTTCAACATAGTGTTGGAAGTCCTTGCCAGAGCCATCAGGCAAGAGAAAGAAATAAAAGGCATCCAAATTGGGAATGAAGAAGTTAAAATATCACTCTTTGCAGATGATATGATGCTATATATAGAAAACCCTAAAGACTCCACCAAAAAGCTGTTAGAAACAATCAATGAATACAGTAAAGTTGCTGGCTACAAAATCAACGTACAAAAGTCCATTGCATTCCTATATACTAACAATGAAATCTCAGAAAAAGAAATACAAAAAACAATTCCCTTTGCAATTGCAGCAAAAAGAATAAAATACCTAGGAATAAATCTAACCAAGGATGTGAAGGATTTATATGCTGAAAACTATAAGACATTTTTGAAAGAAATTGAAGATGACACAAAGAAATGGAAGGACATTCCGTGCTCATGGCTCGGAAGAATTAACATAGTTAAAATGGCCATATTACCCAAAGCAATATACAGATTTAATGCAATCCCCATCAAAATCCCAATGGCATTTTTTAAAGAAATAGAACAAAAAATCATCAGATTTGTTTGGAACCACAAAAGATCCCGAATAGCCAAAGCAATCTTAAGAAAAAAGAACAGTGCTGGAGGTATCACACTGCCTGACTTTAGCTTGTACTACAGGGCTACAATAATCAAAACAGCATGGTATTGGCGGAAAAACAGACACATAGACCAATGGAATAGAATTGAGAACCCAGAAATAAAACCACATAAATATGGACAGATAATTTTTGACAAAGAAGCTAAAAACATACAATGGAGGAAAGACAGCCTCTTCAATAAATGGTGCTGGCAGAATTGGATAGCTACGTGCAAAAGAATGAAACTGGACTGCTATCTGTCACCATGTACCAAAATTAATTCAAAATGGATCAAAGACTTAAGCATAAGACCTGACACAATGAACTGCATAGAAGAAAACATAGGTACTAAACTTATGGACCTTGGGTTCAAAGAGCATTTTATGAATTTGACTCCAAAGGCAATGGAAGTAAAAGATAAAATAAACAAATGGAACTATATGAAACTTAAACGTTTCTGCACAGCAAAAGAAACCATCGACAAAATAAAGAGGCTACCGACTGAATGGGAGAAGATTTTTGCAAATAGTTCCTCCGATAAGGGTCTAATATCCAAAATATACAAGGAACTCATGAAACTCAACAACAAAAAAACGAACAACCCAATTGAAAAATGGGCAGAGGACCTAAAGAGACATTTCTCTAAAGAGGACTTAGAAATGGCAAATAGACATATGAAAAAATGCTCAACATCACTAATCATCAGAGAAATGCAAATAAAAACCACAATGAGATATCACCTCACCCCAGTCAGAATGGCTATCATCAACAAGACAAATAGCAACAAGTGTTGGAGAGGCTGTGGAGAAAAAGGAACCCTCATACACTGTTGGTGGGAATGCAGACTGGTGCAGCCGCTATGGAAGGCAGTGTGGAGGTTCCTCAAGAAATTACGAATAGAATTACCATATGACCCAGCAATCGCTCTCCTGGATATCTACCCCAAAAATATAAAAGCATTTCTCTATAGAGACACATGTACTCCAATGTTCATTGCAGCTTTGTTTACAGTGGCCAAGACATGGAAACAACCAAAATGTCCTTCGATAGATGAATGGATAAAGAAGTTGTGGTATATATACACAATGGAATACTATTCAGCGTTAAGGAAAGATGACATAGGAACATTTCTGACAACATGGATGGATCTTGAGAACATAATGCTAAGCGAAATAAGTCAGACAGAAGAAGCAGAGAACCCTATGATTTCACTGATATGTGGTATATAAACCAAAAACAAGACAAACAAATGAGAAACAAGAACTCATAGACACAGACATATTTTAGTGGTTACCAGAGGGTAAGGGGGGTGGGGGGAGGGAGATGAGGGTAAGGGGGATCAAATATATGGTGATGGAAGGAGAGCTGACTCTGGGTGGTGAACACACAATGGAATTTGTTGATGGTGTAATACGGAATTGTACACCTGAAATTATGTAATTTCATTAACAATTGTCACCCCAATAAATACATTTAAAAAAAAAAAACTTAAAAAAAAAAAAAAGAAAACAAGACCCTTATATATGCTGCCTACAAGAGACTCAATTCAGATAAAAACACAGACACACATACTGAAAGAAAAGGGATGGAGAAAGATATTTCATGAAAACGGAAATGAAAAACAAGTTTGGGTAGCAATACTTATACCAGACTAGACAGACTTTATTTTGATTAGTTTCAGGTGTACAAAACAACATAGTGATTTGACAATTATAAACCTCACAAAGTGGTAACACCAATAAGACTATTACCCATCTGACACTGTACATAGTTATTATGGTATTATTGACTATATTCCCTACACTGTATTGTATATCCCCATTACTATTTTTTAAATTATAGTTAACATTCAATGTTATTTTATATTAGTTTCAGGTGTACAGCATAGTGATTGTATATAATTTATATCCCACTTCCTGGTATTTATCTGAAAAAACCTAAAGCACTACTTTGAAGGGATGTGTGTTCATTTCAGCATTATTTACCCTGTTTTCCCCAAAATAAGACCGGGTCTTATATTAATTTTTGCTCCAAAAGGCATTAGGACTTGTGTTCAGGGGTTGTCATCCTGAAAAATCATGGAAGAGATTATTTTCCAGTTAGATCTTATTTTCGGAGAAACACGGTACTATACAATATCCAAGATATGGAGGCATTCTCTGTGTCCATCAATGGATGAGTGGATAAAGAGGAGGTGGTACATATATAGAATACCATATTACTCTGCCATAAAAAAAGAATGAAATCTTGTCATCTGCAACAACATGGATGGACCTAAAATGTATTGTGCTGAGTTTAGTAAGTCAGAGGAAGATAAATTCTGTATGACTTCACTTATACGTGGAAAATAAAAAACAAAACAAACAAACCAGAAACAAACTCATAGATACAGAGAACATTTTGATGGTTACCAGCTGGGAGGGGGATTGGGGATGTAAAAAGGGGGAAGGGATTAAGAAGTACAAGTTGTTAGTTATTATTATATTATACAACACAGTCATGGGATGTAAAGTATAGCATAGGAATAGTCAATAATATTGCAATAACTATGTATGGTGTCAGATGGGAACTAGATTTATTGGGGTGGTCACTTCATAAGTTATATAAATGTCTAATCACTATGCTGTACACCTGAAACTAATATAATATTGTATTTTTCCAATGTAATTGAAAAATAAAACAATTGTATTTTACAAATTTTTTTAAAGGAAAGAATCAGACGAGCTCAATAAAAAGGTGAAAGGAGATCTCATCACCTACATGATGTCCTTAAAGGGATCCTGAAAAAGTGCTTTCTCCCCAAGATGGTCCTTCATAACTGAGCTAAGGTTAAAGAATGTTGAGGCTTGGAAAGGACCTTGAAAACTAAGATGACTTACTTACAGTCAAGAACGAGGGTATGTGGTTTGCCAAAGGATCATGTTTCTGATTCATGCCTGCGTTAAAATAAGAGCACTAGACATACAACAGAAACAGAAATTAAAAAAATATGTTCAACAAATTACTACACTATCACCAGAGGAATAAAGTAATGAAAAATGAGGACTTTTTTTTTTTTTTTTTTTTTTTTTAAGAAGAGAGAGCATAAGCTTTGTTTACGGTGGCCAAGACATGGAAACAACCAAAATGTCCTTCGATAGATGAATGGATAAAGAAGTTGTGGTACATATACACAATGGAATACTATTCGGCGTTAAGGAAAGATGATATAGGAGCATTTGTGAAAACATGGATGGATCTCGAGAGAATAATGCTAAGTGAAATAAGTCAGACAGAAAAAGCAGAGAACCCTATGATTTCACTGATATGTGGTATATAAACCAAAAAGAACAAGACAAACAAATGAGAAACAAAAACTCATAGACACAGACAATAATTTAGTGGTTACCAGAGGGTAAGGGGGTGGAGGGTGGGTGATGAGGGTAAAGGGGATCAAATATATGGTGATGGAAGGAGAACTGACTCTGGGTGGTGAACACACAATGGGATTTATAGACGATGTAATACAGAATTGTACACCTGAAATCTATGTAAATTTACTAACAATTGTCACCCCAATAAAATTAATTAAAAAAAAAAAGAAAAAAAAACAAGAAGCATAACAGTCATCAATATTTATGCACCCAATCAGGGAGCACTGAAATATACCAAGCAACTACGAACAGAACTAAAGGCAGAAATTCACAAAAACACAATTATAGTATGGGATTAAATACATCATTGACAGCTATGGATAGATCCTCTAAACAGAAAATGAATAATGAAATAGCAGCACTGAATGACACATTAGATATAATGGACATAATTGACATATATACAGCACTTCATTTGAAAACATCAGACTATACAATCTTTTCTAGTGTACATGGAAATTTCTCAAGGATAGACCATATATTGGGACATAAAATCAGCCTCAGCAAATTTAAGAAGATTGAAATCATACCAAGCATATTCTCTGATCTCAAGGCTTTGAAATTGGATATCAATTACAAAAAGAAAGCAGGAAAAAACACAAATACATGGAGATTAAACAACATACTTTTAAAGAATGACTGGGTCAAAGAAGGAATTAGAGGAGAGATCAAAAGATACATAGAAACAAATGACAATGAAAACACATCCTACTAAAATTTTGGGATGCAGCAAAAACAGTTTTAAGAGGGAAACTTATATCATTACAGGCTTATCTCAAGAAAGAAGAAAAATCCCAAATAAATAACCTCATGTTACACCTTAAAGAACTAGAAAAAGAAGAACAAGTGAAACCCAAGGTCAGCAGAAGAAAGGAAATAACAAAAGTCAGAGCAGAACTAAATGAAATAGAGAAAAAAAGACAACAGAAAAAATTAATGTGACAAAGAGCTGGATCTTTGAAAAGATTAACAAAATCGACAAACCCTTGGCTAGACTCACTGACATAAAAAGAGAGAAGACACAAATTAACAAAATCAGAAATGAAAGAGCGGAAGTTATCACAGACACCACAGAAATACAAAGGATCATGCAAGAATACTATGAAGAAATATATGCCACCAAATTCAATAACCTAGAAGAAATGGACATGCTCTTAGAAACATATAGCCTTCCAAGGCTGAACCATGAATAACTGGAATATCTAAACAGACCGATCACCAGTAACGTAATTGAATCTGTCATACAAAACCTTCCCAAAAGCAAAAGTCCGGGACCAGATGGCTTCACTAGTGAATTCTACCAAATCTTCAAAGAGGATCCAATACCAATCCTGCTCAAACTCTTCCAAAAAACTGAAGAAGAGACAGTACTCCCTAACTCATTTTATGAGGCCAACATTACCCTGATACCAAAACCTGGTAAGGACAACACAAAAAAAGAAAACTACAGACCAATATCTCTGATGAATACTGATGCAAAAATCCTAAATAATATTCTAGCAAATCGAATAGAACAATGCATTAAAAAGATTATTCACCACGACCGATTGGGGTTCATCCCCGGGGCACAAGGATTGTTCAACATCTGCAAATCCATCAATGTGATACATCACATAAACAAAATAAAGGACAAAAATCATATGATTATATCAATTGACGCAGAAAAAGCATTTGACAAGACGCAACATCCATTTATGATTAAAACACTTAATAAAATAGGTATGGAAGGAAAATACTTTAACAAAATAAAGGCCATATATGACAAGCCCCCAGCTAATCTCATAATTAATGGTGAAAAAGTGAAGTCCTTTGCTCTACTTTCAGGAACACGACAAGGCTGTCCCGTATCACCTCTGCTTTTCAACATAGTGTTGGAAGTCCTTGCCAGAGCAATCAGGCAAGAAAAAGAAATAAAAGGCATCTAAATTGGGAATGAGGAAGTTAAATTGTCACTCTTTGCAGATTACATTATGCTACATATAGAAATCCCTAAACAATCCACTCAAAAGCTATTAAAAACAATCAACGAATACAGTAAATTGCTGGCTACAAAGTCAAGGTACAAAAGTCCATTGCATTCCTATATACTAACAATGAAATCTCAGCAAAAGAAATACAAAAAACAATTCCTTTTGCAATTGCAGCAAAAAGAATAAAATACCTAGAAATAAACTTAACCAAGGATGTGAAGGACCTCTTTGCTGAAAACTATGAGACATTTTTAAAAAAAATTGAAGAAGACACAAAGAAATGGAAAGACATTCCGTGCTCTTGGATTGGAAGAGTCAACATAGTTAAAATGGCCATATTACCCAAAACAATATACAGATTTAATGCAGTACCCATCAAAATCTCAATGGCATTTTTTACAGAAAGAGAACAAAAAATCATCAGATTTGTTTGGAACCACAAAAGACCCCGAATAGCCAAAGCAATCTTAAGAAAAAAGAACAATACTGGAGGTATCACACTCCCTGACTTTAGCTTGTACTGCAGGGCTACAATAATCAAAACAGCATGGTATTGGCAGAAAAACAGACACATAGACCAATGGAATAATATTGAGAATCCAGAAAGAAAACCACATAAATATGGACAGATAATTTTTGACAAGGAAGCTAAAAACATACAATGGAGGAAAGACAGCCTCTTCAATAAATGGTGCTGGGAGAATTGGATAGCCACGTGCAAAAGAATCACACTGGACTGTTTTCTGTCACCATGTACCAAAATTAATTGAAAATCGACCAAAGTCTTAAGCATAAGAATTGACACAATAAACTGTATAGTGGAAAACATAGGTACTAAACTTATGGGCCATGGGTTCAAAGAGCATTTTATGAATTTGACTCCAAAGGCAATGGAAGTAAAAGCTAAAATAAAAAAAATGGGACTATATGAAACTTAAAAGCCTCTGTACAGCAAAAGAAACCATCGACAAAGTAAAGAGGCAACCAACTGAATGGGAGAAGATTTTTGCAAACAGTGTCTTTGTAAGAGGCTAATATCCAAAATATACAAGGATCTCATGAAACTCAACAACAAAAAAACAAACAACCCCATTGAAAAATGGGCAGACAACCTGAAGAGACATTTCTCCAAAGAGGACAATGAAATTGCAAGTAAACATATGAAAAAATGCTCAACATCAGTAATCATCACATAAATACAAATAAAAACCACAATGAGATATCACCTCACCCCAGTCTGAATGGCTATCATCAACAAGACAAATATTAACAAGTGTTGGAGAGGCTGTGGAGAAAAAGGAACCCTCATACACTGTTGGTAGGGATGGAGACTGGTGTAGCCGTTATGGAAGGCAGTGTGGAGGTTCCTCTAAAAATTACGGATAGAATTACCATATGACCCAGCAATCCCTCTCCTGGGTATGTACCCCAGAAATCTGAAAACATTTATACATAAAGACACATGTGCTCTAATGTTCATTGCAGCTTTGTTTACGGTGGCCAAGACATGGAAACAAGGAAAATGTCCTTCAATAGATGAATGGATAAAGAAGTTGTGGTATATATACACAACGGAATACTATTTGGCGGTAACAAGAGATGATATAGGGACATTTGTGACAACATGGATGGATCTTAAGAGTATAACGCTAAGCGAAATATGTCAGACAGAAAAAGCAGAGAACCCTATGATTTCACTGATATGTGATATATAAACCAAAAACAACAAAAGAACAAGACAAACAAATGAGAAATAAAAACTCATAGACACAGACAATCGTCTAGTGGTTACCAGAGGGTGAGGGGGGTGGGGGGTGGGAGATGAGGGTAAGGGGGATCAAATATATGGTGATGGAATGAGAACTGACTCTGGGTGGTTAACACAGAATGTGATTTGTAGATGATGTAATACAGAATTGTACACCTGAAATCTATGTAATTTTACCAACAATTGTCACCCCAATAAATTTAAAAAAAGTGTACCTCATTCAAAAGTGTAGGCTCCTTCCATCACACGGCAATATCTTTCTCTTTGTAGCTCTGTAAGATTTTTTTTTAGTTAAATTTATTGGGGTGACAATTGTTAGTAAATTTACATAGATTTCAGGTGTACAAGAACAAGACAAACAAATGAGAAAGAAAAACTCATAGACATAGACAATAGCTCTCTAAGATTTTGCTCCCCACTTTCTTGAAGGATATGGAACTTGTACAAACTTCTCCTGATATCACCCTTTCTAGCTCCCCTGGAGCAGTGGCTGCAGGGGCATCCAGCTGCCACATAGTTTGGTGTAAGTAGTCTCTGAATTTGTTACTTCTCATTTTAGGAATATGCATCTGGAAAGCTGTAAGCCCACATAAATGAATTGACCATATCCTCTCTTATGCCATAAAATAACTTAGGTAGTTGAGTCTCGTTTGATTTCTTCTCAGAGAACCCATGCTGTTTTTTTAAGCAAGTTGCATTTAATTACGGGCTCATCATAGCTTTTACAAATTTTGCTAGCCAACCTGATATTTAGCAGCCTATATGATCTCAGCTACTGCTCCTAACTTTTAACTTTCATTGAAGACCTATGAATTCTTACTTCTTTTAGACATCAGTAATTGGGACCTCCATCATTTGTCCAGCACTTTAGAGAACCCTTTCCACCCGCCTCAGGCTCCACCTTTCCTAATGGGATGAGAATTGTGTGGGACCATACTTCAAGTAGTGAGAGTATAGTGGACATAGCAGTGGTTTTACACATACTTTAATTTTAAGACCAAGTCCACCTATTTAGCAGCTATGAATAGTTGGGCAAGTTAACCTAATCTTTCTGGATCTTAGTTTCCTGATTTGGAGAATGGACAATAAAACAGATCTCAAAGTGTTGTGAAAATTACTCCCAGCCATTTTGTACCATTATACAAATTTTATATACACACACACACACACACACACACACACACACTTCACACAATATGTGAAGAAAATTAAAAATAAGAAAACATGAAAATTAAATGAGGTAATAAATGTAAAATGTTCAGAATGATACCTTGCACATAGACAATTCAGGAAACTTGAGCTCCTTTTTGGGTAATAACCTTCTTGAATCACAGGCTACATATTTTAAGAAACATCATCACAGTTTCACCCTTGAGCTTCTTAAAATCCTCAGATGGATGTTGCCTGGTCACATTCCGAAAATTGAGTGACCTACACTGGCATAGTACATAAATTAGGATCAGAACATTTTGTGCACTTACATTCAAATCCAGTACATCTTGGTGATCTGATTAAATATCCAATATATGGGGAAAATAGAAGAAAAGTAGCAAGTAAAAGACACATTTCTTTTTGTTGTTTGCTTGTTTGTTTGTTTGTTTTTGCTAGTTCCAGGAGTACAGAACAACATAGTGATCATTTACATAACTCACAAAGTGATAACCCCAACAAGTCTTCTATCCACCTGACACTGTACATAATTATTAGAACATTATTGACTATATTCCCCATGCTGCACTATTCATCCCCATGACTATTTTTTACATTGCAGTTGGCATTCAATATTATTTTATATTTAGTTTCAGGTGTACTGCATAGTGGTTACACATTTATATAATTTATAAAGTGATCCCCTGATAAGTCTATTACCCATATGACACTGTATGTAGTTTTTACAATACTATTGACTATATTCCCCATATTTTACTTTACATCCCTGTGACTCTCCTGTAATTATCATTTTATACTTCCTACTCATCTCCACTTTTCTCACCCATCCCCCAATGCCCCTCCCATCTAGCAACCATCAGTTTGTTCTCTGTATCTACGGAGCTGTTTCTGTATTGTGTGTTCATATATTTTGTTCTTCAGATTCCATATATATGTGAGATCATATGGTATTTGTCTTTCTCTGTCTAACTTATTTTACTAAACATAATATCCTCTAGGTCAATGCATCTTATCAAAATGGTAATATTTCATTCTTTTTGTGGCAGAGTAATATTTCATTGTATATATGTATCACAATTTCTTTATTCAATTGTCTATTGATGGGACACATATCTTGACTGTGGTAGAATGTTACCAAGGCTGACTGCAACATTATCTCCCATCCAGCATTCCCTTTTGCAATGTTGTCTTGCCATTCCTCCCACTGAGAGGAGAATTTAGACTGGCCCTGTGACCTGTTCTGACCAACAGAATATTGCAGAAGTAACAGTTGAACCTTATGAGAGCTTCAGTTTCTGTCTTCCTTTATGGAACACTTCTTGGAACCTAGTCATCACACTGTGAGAAAGCCCAAGAAGGCTCATACAGTGACTTACATGAAGGAAAAACAAGGCCCTAGCAGCGTCAACTGAACTCTGAGCCAGGAGCCAGTACCAATTGCCAGCCCTGTGAAGAAGGCCATCTTAGACCTTCCAGCCATTCCAGAGACTCAGCGAACACCACGGGAAGCAGAGGAATCATCCAATCAACCCACATAACAAATAATAAATTGATATTCTTTTAAGCCATGGCGTTTTAAAATTTGTTGTACAGCAATAGGTAACTGACACTAAAATATGTAGTCATCATGTTGTGTCCATGTACACTACCAGAAAGCATGTTTTAATAATAAAAACACAGGGAACAGAGAAGGAAACACATATTACCTTGTAACAGATTTTAGAGGTGATCCTCTTAGAAAAATTAACGGCACTTTGATATTAGTAGTTCATAGACCTAGTCTTCATATCTATAGAGGTGACATTTTTTAAAGACTTTATTTTAATGTTTTAAATAGATATGCAGAGTGGTCAGTGTAAAGAATATATATCTATCTCCTAATTGTGTTCCGAATTGCTAACCATTAACAAAAAAGTCTGTTGCTGATAGAGGTGGGAATATTGAGTTCCCTGTGTGACTTTCATAGAAAGGGACAGGGACCTTCTGAGTGACAATGTATGTCTTTTTGTGTTATGACTTTGGATGCTGTAATTGATTTTCCTTATCTTTGCATTATAATGTTATTTTCTGTTCTGTTTTGGGTATGGACAAGGATATGATGCTTATCAAAGACACATATATACAAAAATCATAACATGAGTGGCAAGTGTGAAGTATAATTCTTCATTTATTCACTTAAAAGTCATTGCCTCCAATTGATGGCAGGGATATTCGTAGTCTTCAAATGCCAAACAGGTCCTTCTCCCTGTCTCAGGGCTCAAGTACATTTTTGGTGTGAAAACTCCAAAACTTTAATATACTAACTTAATATAAGCTTTAATATCTCTAGTAAAACTAGATATTTCTTTCTTGTTCCATCATTATGGGAGGTCTTTGTCTATGGTTTCATTGTCTTGAATATATGATTGTGCAAATGTAATCCAGCATCTTGCACAATTAAGGTAAGACGTTCCACAGTATTCCCAATTAGAAATCATCATTTGGCACTGAACTTTGTGACAACCTAGATGAGAAGCCTTGTTCTTAGTAACAGCATCTACCTGCCTAAAGCTCTAATTCTGCATTCAGCAACTAAGATGCACAAAGGGAAATGGAAACAGTATTTTGTAGACCTACCCTAAATGAAAACCTCTTGGACAACCCAATCCTAATCAGCAATTATTGTTCAGTTCATTGTATTTGAATGGGAAAGGTATCTGATCAGAGGTTGCCAGAATTTTCAATTGCTGTTAACAAATTCTGAAAAATAATAAATTTATTTTCCAAGGCAAAGGAGCAAATGCTCTGTTGATTCATTGTTGCAAATAAGTAATTAGAAAATTGTACTGGAAAGTAAAGGATCTGCAGTGAAAAGACATTTAAATACTGACCCTATTCAATGCAAGCCCTGGACCAAACTATTTCTCCACCTAGACTGTCTTTCTGACCTACTTCTTTTTCTCTAAAGGACATTTTCTCCAAATGACAGTGCTCAAAGATTAAATAAAGCAAGCCTGTGATGCAGACCGTTGCATTCTGATTTCATTTAAAGTACACTTCATTATTTTCTTCCCACACTTATTCATGAACTCATTGTTCATTATTCTTTCATCACTCTGATTAGAACAATTTGTATGTGTCCCTTGTATGTTGGCCAGATAATCAAATAATCATTTGTGCATCTACACAGTATTTTAACACTTGTTGTTCACAGTCTAATTCACCCCATAAAGCCATTTTATCATTCTCTAACAAGGAAGGGAGACTCTGAGGCATCTGGTCAATGGGGACAGTTTATTTATTTATTCAACAAATATTTATTAGACACTTACTATGTGCTAAGCACTGAAAAAATCAACAATAATATTTGTCCTCATGGAGCTTACACTCTAAAGAAGAGAGACAGGCAAAAAACAAGTAAAGAAGTAAAATGCATGGTGTGTAGGAGGATAAAAAGTGCTATAGAAAAGATAAATAGAGAAGAGGGGAATGGAGTTTGGGGCAGGATATATGTGTAATTTTAAATTAAATAGGGTTATTGAGGAATGCCTACTAATAAGATGGCACTTGATCAAAGATCTGAAGGTTGCCAGGGAAGCAATGTTATGTGGATACCTAGAAAAAAATCTTTCCAGCCAGGGAGAGTAACAAATGCAAGGTCCTGAGACAGGAGTATGCTTTGGAGTGTTTGAGGAACAATAAAGAAGTCCTTTGTATGAAATGGAGCTATAGAGGGGAAGAGTAGGAGAAAAGGTCACACAGATAATGAGCAAGAATATTGTTAAGGTTTTTATAAGTCATTTTAAGGGATTCTTCTTTTAGATGAATGAGGGGAACCAGTAGAGGATTAAAGCCTAAAACTGACAGTAATCTTACATTTTAACAGAATCACTATTTGCTGTATTGAGAATTGACTACAGGGAAGTAAGATCGGTAGCAGGGAGACTAATCAGGAAGCTACTGCAATAATCTAGGTGAGAGATGATGGTGGTTTGGACCAAGGAGGTAGCAATGTGTGTGGTGAGAAGTGATGGTATTCTGTATATATTTTAGGAACTGCAGGATTTGCCAATAGATTGGATAGAGGGCAATAGAGAAAGAGAAGTCAAGGATGCATCCAAGATTTTAGTCTGAGCAACTGTAAATAATGGGTTACTGCTTACTAATATGGGAAGACTGATGGTGGAGCTAGCTTTGGTGAAAAAACAAGGAGGGTCTTTTGGATATGTTAAATGTGAGGTGCTTATTAGACTCTCAAGAAGGCATGTCTAGTAGGTAGTTTGGTATATAGTTTGGAGTATGGGGGAGAGATCTGATCTGGGGAGATATATTATGGAGTTATAAGTGACATTTAAGTCATGAGAGCCAAAGAGATCACTACAGGGGTAAAGGTGGCTAGAAAAGAGACTCAAGGTCTGAGCCCTGTGTACTACAAGGGAGAATCAGAAACCAGCAAGGAGTCATAAAAAAAAGTGCAGCTAGTTGCAGCTGTTTGAATGTTCCCACTTGTTAATGGACAAAAGCGTTTATGACTAGAATCTCTTAGTAAATGAAATTGATGTTCTAACAAAGACCCTCTAATGGAAGGGGAATGAAAGAAAGGAAGCGAAGTGATTCTTTGTACTTAAAACACTAGAATTATAGAATGTTTGAACTCGAATGGGACCCTAGAGACCATCTAGTTCAACTCCTTCAATGTATACATGGGGAAACTGAGGTCAAAGTGACAGAGCTATTAGGTGCACGGCTGGCATTCAAGCTAAAGTCTCTGGGCATCTTGGCACATGCTCTTCAGTACATAGCTAGTTCCCTTAGAGCACCATGGGTAAGAATGTTTAAATAGATGCAAACTCTGAGGAGGCAACAAATATTTGCTTTCAGTGTCAAGAGTGAGGTAAATAAAAGAATGATTACAACATCAGAGAGGAAGATTACCAGTTAACATTTCCATTTCCTTTTGATAAATCTGCTTCTAGTCAATTAATTAAAAAGGCATATGTTTTCCTCTCCTGATATCACATATTAGTATGTAAAGGCAAGTTTAATGGTTACTTAGAAAAGTTCAGAACCTGTATTTCAATGCTACAGTGAGCTACTATATCCCTCAGAAACATTGTAATCACTAATTCACCCAACTCTTAGGATGTTAAATGGTTTCTGAGTCACAAGATTAGATGTCAGCTCTAGTGCATCTTTTGGAGAAAAAAATTAATATGAGACCCAGTATTATATTATATTATATTATATTATATTATATTATACCACGTATTATATTATACCAGGTATTATATCATATTATATTATATTACACCAGATATTATATTATATTATATCATACCAGGTATTATATTATATTATATTATATTATATTATATTATATTATACTATATAAGACCAGGTCTTATATTATATTATGCTATGTAAGACCCAGTCTTATATTAAAATTAGACTGGGTCTTATATTAATGTTTGCTCTAAAAGACACAGTAGAGCTGATGATCCAGCTAGGTCTTATTTTCGGGTAAACACAGTAATATGGAAAATTTTATGTTACAGGGTTTTTACCACAATTAAAAATTTAAAAACTATTAAAAGTAAAAATAGAGCTACACTATGAAGATTATGTTTTTGTGTGGGTCTTTGTGTTAGTTTTGCTTCAAAGACTCTTGCAGTGTGCTATCATTGTATTAACAGGAGCATTAGAAGATAGGCTCTTTTTGGGATGGCCGATTAGCTCAGTTAGTTAGAGAGCAGTGCTCTTAATAAAGTTGCCGGTGCAATCCCCACATGGGCACTGTGAGCTGTGCCCTCCACAACTAGATTGAAACAGCGACTTGACTTGGAGCTGATGGATCCTGGAAAAACACACTTAAAGAAAGAAAGAATGCATTGGAGGAAATCAACAGTAGATTAGATGAAGCAGAGGATAGAATTAGCAATTTAGAAGATAAGGTAGCAGAAAACACCCAAAAAGAACAGCAAAAAGAAAAAACAATCAAAAAATATGAGGATAGTTTAAGGGACCTCTGGAACAACATCAGCATATCAACATTTGCATTATATGGGTACCAGAAGAAGAGAGAGAGCAAGAAATTGAAAACCTATTTGACAAAATAATGACAGGAAACTTCCTATCTGGTGAAGGAAATAGATATAGAAGCCCAGGAAGTGCAGAGAGTCTCAAACATGATGAATCCAAAGAGGCCAACACCAAGACACATCATAATGAAAATGCCAAATGTTAAAGACAAAGACAGAATATTAAAAGCAGGAAGAGAAAAGCAGTTAGTTACCTACAAGTGAGGTCCCCTAAGACTGTCAGCTGATTTCTCAACAGAAACTTTGCAAGCCACAAGTGATTGGCAGGAAATACTCACTGATGGAAAGCAAGGACCTACAACCAAGATTACTCTTCCCAGCAAATCTATCACTTAAAATCAAAGGACAGATAAAGAGCTTCCCAGGATGTCATGGGAATGGTGGCAGCAAGGTGGGTGTTTTGAGTTCTCCTCCAGAACTTACAACAAATTGAACATCTATAACTCATTGAAGGACTCTCTGCTCATCACACAGAACAGCTAAAAGACTAGCATGAGGTTTACTTGAAGGTGGGAAAACCGGGAGAGCAGGGGAAGAGGGAAGGGAGCGGTGAAGACATGTGCCTTGTATCTTTGGTTGTGGAGACACAGGGGGCCTCAGGACGCAGACCAGAGATGAAAAGAGCCAGGCAGTGGGCTCTTTCCCTGCTTCCAACAGCTGATCTCTCCTGCTGAGAGAGCAGCATATCGAGCATTTGAGGCAGTAACCTCAGCTGAGATCTCCAGCTGGGCCCTCGGTTGGACATAAACACAAAAAGCAAATGCCATACCTGGACCCCTCCCCCCACTCTCCCACAGCAATCCTACCCACGCCCTTCCAGAGTCTCAACCTGGTCCCTCAACTGAGGATTACAGTGTCAGATTACAGAGGAGCCATAGCGCTCAGGATCTGGGAAAAGGCAGTTTGCAACTGTAACCTAGGGAAGAAGGTGGGCTGAGAAACAGAAGAGTCCTCCCTCCCCAGCCCCCACCTTTTCTGGCCTGCCTGCAGCAAGGCAATTACAGCTGCAGAGACACACCCAGGGGTCAGCAACAGATGGCAGAGGGAGCTCTGGGCTTTCACCAGCTCAGAAATCTCACGCCCTCAACACCACCTCCCCCATGGAAGAAGTGCCTTAAGATGCAGGAGACTTGGGCATAGGGAATAAGCCCACCTCCCAGTGGCTGGCTCTGGTGGTCTCAGCGAGTTTGTGCAGTCAAGAGCAGAAACTGCACTGACTTTGTAAAAACTATCAACCACACCCCGTAGCCCCACTCATCTAGTACAACTGCAGTGCCAGGGTCACTCTGGACACCAGGTGGCTGGCTCTGCCTCCACAAGATACAGAGGAGTCTGTACAGCAGAGGATAACCTGGAGATAGCTTGTGTCACGCGGGACAGCCTGTGGGGTCTCAGCTCCCTCTCCCCACATAAGAATGCAGGATATGGTGAGGCCAAAAAGGAACACCCATGGAGCCATAGGTAGAGGAGTCATACCACTATAGTCTTGCTGGCGGCTGGGTTGGAGACACAGGAAGCAGGAGCCACATTGTCTTCACTCTGCCATGCTAACTGCAATCCATGCTTGCCAGCCACCATCTTCTTGCTAGCCCCTATTTTTCTGTTAGCGTAGCCACAGCAGTTATATTAGTGGGCAATGGCTCACTGGTTACAGCTGACGGCCAACTAGCCACAGCTGATGGCCATTTACTACCTGAGCCAGCACCTTTCCACGGGAGGGCGAGAGCCTGGAAACTGCTCTTCTGGCTCTGTCCCCACAGCTTGGTGGGCTCAAGCCAAGACTGGTGTTGCTTTTTTTTCCTTCTCCTTTTTTTGTTTTCTGTTTTTTTTAAATTACTATCATTTTTAGCATATATATATATATATATATATATATATATATATATGGACACATATATACATTTTCCCCTTTCTCTCTTCTTTTTTACTTTCCTTGCCCTACTTTTGTCACTTTTTCCATTTTTCTGTATTGATTTTTTGTTGTTGTTGTAGTTTTGATATTTTTGCCTGTGTTGAGTGTTGGTTATTGGTTGGTTTTACATGTGAGTGTATTTGTTTTTTTCTTTGTTGTTGTTGTTGTCTTTGTTGACTAGTTTTGCTCTGAAATTGCCCTACACCAGGGCACAGACCAAGAGGCACAAGATTCAACACACCCAGAGGCCAACTCCAGACCAAACCAGAGTATTACCAGGTTTGACGTACAAGTGACACACTCAGAGGAAATTCTCTACAGGCACAAGAGCCCGTAGGGGCCAAGCCTCATCTGAGGGGTCAACTCTCACACAGCAGCTTATCCATTGTGGACATAACCAATTCTCACAACAAGTCAGCCTAGGAGTCAATCCCACCTACTGACAAGCCAAAAGCAATTAAAGCTCAAATTTAACAAGAGAATACACAGAACACAAGGGTCACCTCTGGAGCACATGCATAGGAGAAACGGGAAGCAGTGAAAGTCAAATATAAAGGACACATACTACATAAGATCCAGCAAAGATTGAGAACCATAGGGGATCCACCTAATACATTGAAGCAAACACAGAGAGTCACCCAGAATGGGGAAATAAAGAAACACGTCCCAAATAAAAGAAGAGAAGAAAACTCTAGAATTGGAACCAAATGAAATAGAGGTAACCAACTTATCAGAGACAGAGTTCGGAACATTGATGATAAGAATGTTTAAGGAGCTAGTGGCAACATAAAGAAGGACAGAGAGATCATAAAAAATAACCAGTTAGAACTGAAGAATACAATAACTGAAATAAAGAACACACTTGAAGGAATTACCACCAGGTTAGATGAGGCAGAGGATCGAATGAGCAATTTAGAAGACAAGTTAGCAGAGATCACCCAAATAGAACAACAAAAAGAAAAAAGAATAAAAAACAATTAAAATGGTTTAAGAGACCTCTGGGATAACATCAAGTATAACAACATGTGCATCACAGGAGTACCAGAAGGTGAAGAGAGGGAGCAAGAGATCGAGAACATATTTGAAGTAATAATGACTGAAAACTTCCCTAACCTGGTGAAGGAAATCGACATACAAGTCCAGGAAGTGCCGAAAGTTCCAACCAAAATGAACCCGAACAGGCCCACACCAAGACATTATAGTTAAAATGGCAAAAGTTAAAGACAAAGAGAGAATCTTAAAAGCAGCAAGAGAAAGACAGTGGGTTGCATACAAGGGAACTCCTATAAGATTACGAAATGACTTTTATAAAGAAGCTTTGCAGGCCAGAATGGAGTAGCAGGAGGTATTCAAAGTGATGAAAAACGAAGGCCTACAACATAGATTGCTTTATCCAGCAAGGCTATCATTTAAAATTGAAGGAGAGAAAAAGCCCCAGGGACATGCTGGTCCCAGGGCGGAACAGAGAACACAAGAGCCAGGAGAATAGCTAAGCGACTAGTGGAAGGTTTGCTTAGGGGTACGCTAGTTGGGCGAGTGGGGGAGGAGAGAGGGGTGCGAAGTGGAGACACGCACTCCCCCGGTGGAGACGTGCACTCCCCCAGTAAAGTCGCCCACGACAGCACGCGCCGAAAACGGCAGCAGTGCAGCAGCACCCCCCGCAGCTCCAACGACACACGGGAGTCCAGGGCGGAAAGGAGAGCACAGAAGCCAGGAGAGCAGCTAAGAGACTCTTGGAAGGTTTGCTTACGGGTGCGCTAAGTGGGTGAGCGAGGGAGGAGAGAGGAGGGCGAGAGGAAATGCGCCACGCCCCCCCCCCACGGTAGAGCCACGACTGCTGCTGCGCGGGAGCCCAGGGCAGAACAGTGAACACAAAAGCCGAGAGGTGGGCTCTTTCCCTGCATCCCACTGACGATCTCGCCCACAGGGGCGGGCACCTATTGGGCCCTAGGGCAGACAAAGAACACAGATTCAACACTTGGGCCCCTCCCCCCACTCTTCCAATCCTACCCCCGCCCTTCCAGAGACAAACTGACCCCTGAACTGAGGAGTAGTGTCAGATTACCAACGAGCCTTAGTGTTCAGGCTCTGGGTAGACTGGCAGCCAGCTCTGACCCACAGAAGAGGCTGGGAAGAGTGTGATTTTTGCTGGGCTAGGAGAGAAGAAATTCTTCCACCCCCAGTCACCAGCTTTTCGGACCTGCGGGAGGAGTGTGACGCAGCTCGTCTGGGAGAGAGAAGAACCCTCCATCCCCAGCCCCCACCCTTTCTGGCTGGCCTGGGGCGGGGCAAGGCCAACTTCGGAGGCACTCCCTGAGATCAGCAGGGAGAAGCGGCAGAGGCACCTTCTGGCTTTCAGCAGCTCAAAAATCTCCTACCCGCCCCCCAACACACACACACACACACACACACACACACACACACACACACGGACAAAGTGTTCTAAGTCTCAGGAGTACTGGACATAGGGCGCTATTCTCAGTGTGCATTTGTGCAGGCAAGGGCAGAAACAGCACTGACCCTCTAAAAACTGTCATCCAGACCCCTCAGCCCCTCGCATTTAAATCTACAGTCCCAAATTCACTCTGGGCACCAGGTGACCCACGCTGCCTGCACAATAGGCAGGGGACTCTTTGGCACTGTGGAGGACAACCTGGAGATTACTTGGTGGGCTTAAGCCAACACTGGTGCTGCTCCTTGTTTGCTTTGCTTTGTTGTTTTTGTGTTTTGTTTTTTTTCCCCTTTTTTCTTTTGCTTTTTCTTTTGTTTTGTTTTGTTTTGTTTTTTGTTGTTTTCTTGTTTGCTTTTTTATTGTTTCTTTGTTTTGCTTGCTTTCTCTTTATTTCTTTGATATATTTGCCTGTGTTGAGTGGGGGTTGTCGGCCGTTTTTACATGTGAATGTACTGATTTTTTTCTTTGTTATTGTTGTTGTTGTTGTGCTTGGTGATTTGCTTTGTTCTGAAACTGCTCTACCAGGGCCCAGCTTAAGAGGCACAAGATGCAACATATCCAGAAGCCAACTCCAGACCAAACAAGAGTATTACCAGGTTCGACCTATAAATCACACACCCAGAGGAAATTCTCTGCAGACACAAGAGCCCATAGAGGTCAAACCTCATTCAAGTGGTCAACTCTCACCCAGCAGAACACCCTGCGGTGGGCAGAGCCAAGTCTCACAACTAGTCAGCCTAGGAGTTAAACCCACCTACTCACAAGCAAAAAGAAATTAAAGTTCTTCTTGAACAGGACAATTTCACAACACAAGAGTCACCTTTGGAGCACACGCAGAAGAGAAGAATGAAGTAGTGCAAGTCAAATATAAAGGACACGTACTAAATAAGATAATCCAGCAAGAACTAAGAACTCTAGGGGATCTACCTAATACATAAAAGCAAACACAGAGAGTCAGTCAGAATGGGGAGACAAAGAAACATGTCCCAAATAAAAGAACAGAAGAAACCTCTACAACTGGAACCAAATGAAGCAGAGGTAACCAACCTATCAGAGACAGAGTTCAGAACACTGGTAATAAGAATGTTTAATGATCTTAGAGAAGACATAAAGAAGGATGGAGAAATTATAAAGAACAACCAGTTAGAACTAAAGAACACAATTACCAAAATTAAAAACTCACTTGAAGGAATTACCAGCAGGTTAGATGAAGCAGAGGATCGAATCAGCGACTTAGAAGACAAGTTAGCAGAGATCACCCAAACAGAACAACAGAAAGAAAAAAGAATAAAAAACAATGAAGATGGTTTAAGAGACCTCTGGGATAACATCAAGTGCAACAACATGCACATCATAGGAATACCAGAATGTGAAGAGAGGAAGCAAGGGATTGACAATATATTTGAAGTAATAATGTCCGAAAACTTCCCTAACCTGATGAAGGAAACCAACATACAAGCCCAGGAAGTGCAGAGAGTACCAACCAGGATAAACCCAAACAGGTCCACACCAAGACACATTATAGTTAAAATGGCAAAGCTTAAAGACAAAGAGAGAATCTTAAAAGCAGCAAGAGAAAGACAGAGGGTTACATACAAGGGAATTCCCATAAGACTATCAAATGACTTTTCTACAGAAACATTGAAAGCCAGGAAAGAGTGGCAGGAGATACTCAAAGTGATGGATCACAAAGGCCTACAACCTAGATTGCTTTATCCAGCAAGGCTATCATTTAAAGTTGATGGAGAGATAAAGAGCTTCCCATAAAAGAAAAAACTGAAGGAATTTATTAGCACCAAGCCAGCATTGCAAGAAATACTAAAAGGACTTCTGTAATTAGAAGAAAGATGAAAACAATCTAACCATAAATTTTTTTAAAATGGCAATAACTATGTACCTATCAATAATCACTTTAAATGTAAACAGATTAAATGCTCCAATCAAGAGACATGGGGTGGCTGAGTGGATAAGGAAGCAAGACCCTTCTATATGCTGTATACAAGAGACTCACCTCAGATCAGAAGACACACACAGGCTGAAAGTGAAGGGTTGGAGTAAGATATTTCATGCAAATGGAAGCAAAAAAAAAGCTGGAGTTGCAATACTTATATCTGACAAAATAGACTTTAAAATGAAGAACATATTAAAAGACAAAGATGGGCACTATATAATAATAAAGGGATCAATCCAACAAGAGGACATAACCCTAATAAACATCTATGCACCTAACATAGGAGCGCCTAAATATATAAAAGAGGTACTGACTGACATAAAGACAGAGATCAACAGTAACACTATCATAGTAGGGGACTTCAACACACCTCTGACAACAAAGGACAGGTCTTCCAGAGAGAAAATCAATATGGAAACAACAGCCTTAAATGATACATTGGACCA
This sequence comes from Rhinolophus hipposideros, assembly GCF_964194185.1. Taxonomy (NCBI): domain Eukaryota; kingdom Metazoa; phylum Chordata; class Mammalia; order Chiroptera; family Rhinolophidae; genus Rhinolophus; species Rhinolophus hipposideros. The sequence continues at coordinate 23,591,053 of NC_138046.1, forward strand.
CTTGGATTTAATCGATATTTTCAGAACATTTCACCCCAATGCTGCAGAATACACGTTCTTCTCAAGGGCACATGGAACATTTTCCAAGATAGATCATATGTTAGGCCACAAAACAAGTCTTGAGAAATTTAAGAAAATTGAAATCCTACCAATTGTCTTCTCTGACCACAGTGCTATGAAATTAGAAATGAACTACAGGAAAAAAACTGGAAGACACACCAATTCATGGAGGCTGAATAACTTATTACTAAATAATGAATGGGTCAAGCAGGAGATCAAAGAAGAAATCAAAAGATATCTTGAGACAAATGAGAATGAGACATGACGACCCAAAATCTAGGGGATGCCGTGAAAGCAGTCCTAAGAGGGAAATTCATAGCTCTGCAGGCCTACCTAAAGAAACAAGAAACATCACTAATTGATAGTTTATCTTCACACTTAAGGGATTTGGAAAAAGAACAGCAAAATAAGCCCAAAGGGAGCACAAGGAAGGAGATAATAAAGATCAGAGCAGAAATAAATGAAATGGAAACCAGAAAAACAATACAGAAGATCAATGAATCCAAGAGTTGGTTTTTAGAGAAGATAAACAAATTAACAAACCTTTAGCCAGACTCATTAAAAAAAGGAGAGAGAGGACCCAAATTAATAAAATCAAAAATGAAAGAGGAGATGTGACAACAGACACCGCAGAAATACAAAAAATTTTAAGAAACTACTATGAGCAACTATATGCCAACAAATTTGACAATCTGGAGGAAATGGACAATTTTCTAGAGGCGTACAACCTTAGAAGGCTAACTCAAGAAGAAACAGAGAACTGAATAGACTGATTACCATCAGGTAAATTGAATCAGTAATCAACAATCTCCCAACAAACAAAAGCCCCAGACCAGATGGCTTTACAGGTGAATTTTACAAAACGTTCAAAAAAGAATTATCACCTATTCTCCTCAAGCTCTTCCAAAAAATCCAGAAGGAGGGAAGACTACCAAACACTTTTAAGGAAGCCACTATCACCCTGATCCCAAAATCAGACAAAGACACCACAAAAAAGGAAAACTGCTGGCCGATATCTCTAATGAACATAGATGCAAAAATCCTCAACAAAATACTAGCGAACAGAATTCAGCAATTCATTAAAAAGATCATTCACCATGATCAGGTGGAATTCATCCCTGGTATGCAAGGGTGGTTCTACATCCGCAAATCAATTAATGTGATACACCAAATTAACAAAATGAAAAAAAAATCACATGATCATATCAATAGATGCAGAAAAAGCATTTGACAAAATCCAGCAATCATTTATGATACAAACTCTTAAGAAAGTGGGAATAGAGGGATCATATCTCAACATAATAAAGGCCATATATGACAAACCCACAGCTAACATCATACTTAATAGGGAAAAGCTAAAACCATTCCCCCTAAGATCTGGAACAAGGCAAGTTTGCCCACTATCTCCACTTCTATTCAACATAGTGCTGGAAGTTCTAGCCACAGCAATCAGACAAGAAAAAGAAATAAATGGCATCCAAATAGGGAAGGAGGAAGTAAAATTATCATTATATGCAGATGATATGATACTATATATAGAGAAACCTAAAGACTCCACCAAGAAACTATTAGAGCTGATAGATGAATTTAATAAAGTAGCAGGATACAAAATTAATATTCAGAAATCAGTTGCATTTGTATATACCAATGATAAAATATCAGAAGGAGAAATTAAGAAAAGAATTCAATTTACAATTGCTCCAAAGACTATAAAATACCTGAGAATAAATTTAACCAAAAAAGTAAAAGATCAGTACTCAGAAAATTATAAGACACTGAAGAAAGAAATGAAAGAAGACATAAATAGATGGAAACACATTCCATGTTCATGGATAGGAAGAATTAATATAGTTAAAATGTTCATACTGCCTAAGGCAATATACATATTCAACGCAATTCCTATCAAACAACCTACGGCGTTTTTCACAGAAATAGAACACATAATCCTAGAATTTATATGGGAGCATAAAAGACCCCGGATAGCCTCAGCAATCTTGAGAAATAAGAAGAAAGTGGGAGGTATAACGATACCTGACATCAAATTATACTACAAGGCTACAGTAATCAAAACAGCACGGTACTGGCATAAAAATAGACGCATAGATCAATGGAACTGAATAGAGAGTCCAGAAATAAATCCATGCCTATATACCGATTTAATCTACGACAATGGAAGCAAGAATGTACGATGGTGTAAAGACAGTCTGTTCAATAAATGGTGCTGAGAAACCTGGACAGACACATGCAAGAAAATGAAGCTGGACCACTTCCTTACACCACATACAAAAATAAATTCAAAATGGCTTAAAGACTTAAATGTAAGATCTGAAACCATAAAATATCTAGAAGAAAATATAGGAAGAAACTTCACAGACATTACCCGGAGTAGGATTTTTACTGATATATCTCCTCACGCGAAGGAAGTAAGAGAAAAAATAAACATGTGGGATTACATCAAACTAAAAAGTTTCTTCACAGCAAAGGAAACCATCAATAAAACAAAAAGGGATCCTACTGAATGGGAAAAGACATTTGCCAATGATATATCTGATAAGGGATTAATATCACAAATCTAAAAAAACTCACTCAACTCAACTCCAAAAAAACAAACAACCCAATTAAAAAATGGGCAGAGAAAATGAAGAGACATTTTTCTAAAAAGGACATACAGATGGCAAACAGACATATGAAGAAATGCTCAACCTCACTAACCACCAGAAAAATGCAATTAAAAACCACAATGAAATACCACCTCACCCCAGTCAAAATGGCTATCATCAATAAATCAACAAATAACAAGTGCTGGCGCGAATGTGGAGAAAAGGGAACGCTTGTGCACTGTTGGTGGGATTGCAGATTGGTGCAGCCTCTATGGAAAACAGTATGGAGGTATCTCAAAAATCTGAAAATGGAACTACTTTATGATTCAGCAATTCCACTCCTAGGCATCTATCCAAAGAAATACAAGACTCCTATTCAAAAATCTGTATGCACTCCTATATTTATTGCAGCACTATACACAATAGCCAAGACATGGAAACAACCAAAATGCCCATCGGTAGATAACTGGACTAAGAAACTGTGGTACATTTATACAATGGAGTATTACGCAACCATAAAGAAAAAAGAAATCTTACCATTTGCAACAACATGGATGGATCTAGAGAACATTATGTTGAGCGAAATAAGCCAGAAAGAGAAACACAAGTACCATATAATCTCACTTATATGTGGAATCTAAAGAAAAGAATAAGTGAATGAACTGATCAGAAACAGTTCTGGGGACAAAGAGGAAAAACTGAGGGTTGTTAGATGGGCGGTGGGGGGGGATAAGGGGAATGGTGAGGGGATTAGAAAACAGTCGGTAACTATAAAATGGCCTCAGGGTTTTTGAAAAATAGTTTGGGGAACGTAATCAATAATGTTGTAAAGATTTTGTAGGGTATCTGATGGGCACAGGTCTCATTTGGGAGACCACCTCAGGGAAGATGTAGATGCTTGATCAATGTACTGTACGCCTAAAGCTGAACAATAATGAATGCCAATTATAATTTTATATATATAATGTGATGGCTCAGTGCGATGTCGGAGGGATAGTTGAAGGGGGAATGGGGAGGGGGGTCCAAAGTGTGAGGGATATAAATAATGAACATCTAAGTATTACCATGTCTTGTGCACCTGAAACTAATAAAAAAAAAATTGAAGGAGAGATAAAGAGCTTCCCAGGAAATCATTAGCACCAAGCCAGCAATGCAGGAAATGTCAAAAGAACTTCTTGAAACAGAAGAAAGATGAAAACAATCTAACTAATGAAGACCAAAAATACAAATGACAAAATGGCAATAACTATGTACCTATCAATAATCACTTTAAATGCAAATGGATTAAATGCTCCAATCACAATACATAGGGTGGCTGAATGGATAAGAAAACAAGACCCTTTCATATGCTGCATACAAGAGACTCACTTCAGATCAAAAGACACACACAGGCTGAAAGTGAAGGGTTGGAGTAAGATATTTCATGCAAATGGAAACGAGAAAAAAAATGGAGTAGCAATACTTACATCTGACAAAATAGACTTTAAAATGAAGAATATATTAAAAGACAAAATAGGCACTATATAATAATAAATGGATTGAGCCAACAAGAGGGCATAACCCTAGTAAACATCTAAGCACCAACACAGTACCTAAATGTGTTGGGTACTGTATATATTTAGGAGTACCTAAATATATATTATTAAAAAATGTATATTTAGGAGTACCTAAATATATATTATAAAAAAGTCTATATTTAGGAGTACCTAAATATATAAAACAGATATTGATGACATAAAGACAGAGATCAACAGTAACACTATCATACACACCACTGACAACAAGGGAAAGGTCCTCCAGATGGAAAATCATTATGAAAACAGCAGCGTTAAATGACACATTGGACCAGTTGGAGTTAATCTATATTTTCAGAACATTTCACCCCAAAGCTGCAGAATACACATTCTTCTCAAGCGCACAAGGAATATTTTCCAAGATAGACCACCTGTTAGGCCACAAAACAAGTCTCAATAAATTTCAGAAAATTGAAATCATATCTTGTATCTTCTCGACCACAGTGCTATGAAATTAGAAATCAATTACAAGAAAAAAAACTGGAAGACACACAAATACATGGAGGCTGAATAACATGTTACTAAATAATGAATGGGTCAACAATGAGATCATGGAAGAAATCAAAACATGTTTTGAGACAAATGAAAACACAATGACCCCAAGATCTATGGGATGCAGCAAAAGCAAACCTAAGAGGGAGATTCATAGCAATGCAGGCCTACCTAAAGAAACAAGAAAAATCAAAAATCAACAGTTTATCCTTACATTTAAGGGATCTAGAAAAAGAACAGCAAAATAAGCCAAAAGGGAGTACAAGGAAGGAGATAATAAAGATCAGAGCAGAAATAAATGAAATAGAGACCCCCTCAAAAAATACAATAGATCAATGAAACCAAGAGTTAGTTTTTCTAGAAGATAAACAAAATCGACAAACTTTTAACCAGACTCATCAAAAAGAAAGAGAGGAGAGAGAGAGAGAGAGAGAGAGAGAGAGAGAGAGAGAGAGAGAGAGGACCCATATTAATAAAATCAGAAATGAAAGAGAAGTGACAACAGACACCACAGAAATACAAAAAAAAATTAAAATTTACTATGAGCAACTATATACCAACAAATTAGACAATCTGTAAGAAATGAATAATTTTCTAGAAGCATCCAACCTTCCAAGGCTAACTCAAGAAGAAACAGAAAACCTGAATAGACTGATTGCTACCAGGAAAATTGAATCACTAATCAACAAGCTCCCAACAAACTAAAGCCCTGGACCAGATGGCTTTACAGGTGAATTTCACAAAACATTCAAGAAAGAATTATCAACTTGTCTCCTCAAACTATTCCAAAAATTCCAGAAGGAGGGAAGACTCCCAAACACGTTTTATGAAGCCACTATCACCCGGATCCCACAATCAGACAGAGACATTACAAAAAAGGAAAACAACAGGCTGATATTCGCAATGAACATAGATTCCAAAATCCTCAACAAAATATTAGCAAACAGAATTCAGCAATACATTAAAAAGATCATACACCATGATCAAGTGGGATTCATTCCTGGTATGCAAGGTTGGTTCAATACCTGCAAATGTGATACACCAAATTAACAAAATGAAAAATAAAAATCATATCAAAAGATGCAGAAAAAGCATATGACAAAATCCAGCAGCTATTTATGACAAAAACTCTTAAGAAAGTGAGAATAGGGGGACCATATCTCAACACAATAAAGGCCATATAGGATAAACCCACAGCTAACATCATACTCAATGGAGGAAAGCTAAAACCATTCCCCTTAAGATCAAGAACATGGCAATGTTGCCCACTTTCTCCACTTCTATTCAACATAGTGCTGGAAGTTCTAGCCACAGCAATCAGACAAGAAAAAGAAATAAAAGGCATCCAAATTGGGAAGGAGGAAGTAAAATTGTCACTATATGCAGATGACATGATACGATATAGAGATAACCTCAAAGACTCCACCAAAAAACTATTAGAACTGATAAATGAATTTAGTAAAGTAGCAGGATACAAAATTAATACTCAGAAGTCAGTTGCATTTGTACATACCAATAATAAACTGTTAGAAGAAGACATTAAGAAAATAGTACCATTTAAAATTGCTTCAAGATTATAAAATACTTAGGAATAAATTTAACCAAAGAAGTAAAAGACCTTCACTCAGAAAATTATAAGACACTAAAAAGAGAAATTAAAGATGATACAAATAGATGGAAACAATACCATACTCATGGATAGGAAGAATTAATATAGTTAAAATGTCCATACTGCCTAAGGCAATATACAGATTCAACCGAATTCCTATCAAACTACTAAGGACATTTTTCACAGAAATAGAACATATAATCCTAAAAGTTACATGGGATCATAAAAGACCCGGGATAGCCTCGACAATCTTGAGAAATAAGAACAAAGTAGGTGATATCACAATTCCTGATATCAAGTTATACCACAAGGCTACAGTAATCAAAACAGCATGGTACTGGCATAAAAACAGACACAGTGATCAATGAAACAGAATAGAGAGCCCAGAAATAAATCCATGCCTATATAGTCATTTAATGTATGACAGTGTAAGCAAGAATTTACATTGGGGTGAAGACAGTCTATTCAATAAATGGTGCTGGGAAACCTGGACAGACACATACAAAAAAATGAAGCTGGACCACCTCCTTACACCATATACAAGAATAAATTCTTGAAACCACAAAAGACCCCGAATAGCCAAAGCAATCTTAAGAAAAAAGAACAATACTGGAAGTATCACACTGCCTGACTTTAGCTTGTACTACAGGGCTACAATAATCAAAACAGCATGGTACTGGCAGAAAAATAGATACATAGACCAATAGAATAGAATTGAGAATGCAGAAATAAAACCACATAAATATGGACTGATAATTTTTGCCAAAGAAGCTAAACACATACAATGGAGGAAAGACAGCCTCTTCAATAAATGGTGCTGGCAGAATTGGAAAGCCACATGCAAAAGAATGAAACTGGACTGCTATCTGTCACCATGTACCAAAATCAATTTAAAATGGATCAAAGAATTAAGCATAACCTGACACAATAAACTGCATAGAAGAAAACATAGGTACTAAACTTATGGACCTTGGGTTCAAAGAGCATTTTATGAATTTGACTCCAAAGACAATGGAAGTAAAAGCTAAAATAAACGAATGGGAGTATATGAAACTTAAAAGCCTCTGCACAGCAAAAGAAACCATCGACAAAATAAAGAGACAACCAACTGAATGGGAGAAGACTTTTGCAAACAGCGCGTCCGATAAGGGGCTAATATCCAAAATATACAAGGAACTCATGTAACTCAACAACCAGAAAACAAACAACCCCATTGAAAAATGGGCAGACAACCTGAAGAGACATTTCTCCAAAGAGGACATACAAATGGCAAATACACATATGAAAAGTTGCTCAACATCACAAATCATCAGAGAAATGCAAATAAAAACCACAATGAGATATCACCTCACCCCATTCAGAATGGCTATCTTGAACAAGACAAATAGTAACAAGTGTTAGAGAGGCTGTGGAGAAAAAGGAACCCTCATAAACTGTTGGTGGGAATGCAGACTGGTGCAGCCGCTATGGAAGGCAGTGTGGAGGTTCCTCAAAAAATTACTAATAGAATTGCCATATGACCCAGCAATCCCTCTCCTGGGTATGTACCCCAGAAATCTGAAAACATTTATACATAAAGACACGTGTGCTCCAGTGTTCATTGCAGCCTTGTTTACGGTTGCCAAGAAATGGAAACAACCAAAATGTCCTTTGATAGATGAATGGATAAAGAAGTTGTGGTATATACACACAATGGAATACTATTCGGCCTTAAGAAAAGATGATATAGGAACATTTGTGACAACATGGATGGATCTGAGAGTATGATGTTAAGCGAAATAAGTCAGTTAGAAAAAGCAGAAAACCCTATGATTTCACTGATATGTGGTATATAAACCAAAAAAAACCAAAAGAACATGGCAAACAAATGAGAAACAAAAACTCATTGACAGACAATAGTTTAGTGGTTACCAGAAGGTAAGGGAGGTGGGGGGTGGGAGATGAGTGTAAGGGGGATCAAATATATGGTGATGAAAGGAGAACTGACTCTTCGTGGTGAACACACAATGGGATTTATAGATGATGTAATACAGAATTGTACACCTGAAATCTATGTAATTTTACTAACAATTGTCACCTCAATAAATTAAAAAAACAATAAATTCGAAATGGATTAAAGACTTAAATGTAAGATCTGAAACCATGAAACTCCTAGAAGAAAATACAGGATGAAAGTTTGCAGACATTACCCTTAGTAGTATTTTTACTGATATATCCCCTTGGGCAAGGGAAGTAAAATTAAAAATAAACATATGGGATTACATCAAACTAAAAATTTCTTTCACAGCAAAGGAATCCATGAATAAAACAAAAAGGCAGCCTACTAAATAGGAGAACATATTTGTCTATGGTATATCTGATAAGCGGTTAATATCCAAAATTTATTTTAAAAAGTCATTCAACTCAACACCAAAAAATCAACCAACTCAATTGAAAAATGGGTAGAGGACATGAAGAGACATTTTTCTAAAGAGGACATACAGATGGCAAACAGACATATGAAAAAATGTTCAACCTCACTAATCATTAGAGAAATGCAGATAAAAACCACAACGAGGTACCATGTAACCCTGTCAAAATGGCTATCATCAATAAATCAACAAACGTCAAATGCTGGCAAGGATGTGGAGAAAAGGGAACCCTCATGCACTGTTGGTGGGATTGCAGATTGGTGTAGCCATTATGGAAATCAATATGGAGGTATCTCAAAACACTGGTAATGGAATTACCTTATGACCCAGCAATTCCACTCCTAGCTACCTATCCAAAGAAATCCAAAAAACTAATTCAAAAAAATTTGTGCACCCCTGTATTTATTGCAGCACTATTCACAATAGCCAAGACATGGAAACAACTGAAATGCCCATTGGTAGATGACTGGATTAAGAAACGGTGGTACATGTATACAATGGAGTATTACTCAGCCATAAAGAAGAATGAAATCTTACCGTTTGCAACGATGTGGATGGACCTAAGTGAAATAAGTCAGACAGAGAAAGACAAATATCATATGATCTCACTTATATGTGGAATCTAAAGAGTAGAATAAATGAACATGGTAATCAGACACAGTCTCAGACAGAGATATAGAGAAAAAACTGAGGGGTGCTAGATGGGAGGGGGTGTGGATGAGGGAGAGTGTTTGGGGATTAGGCAGCACAATTGGTAACCACGAAATTGCCACAGGGATATGAAAGACAGTTTGGGGAATATAATCAATAATGTCGTAGGGTATCCAATGGACACTTGTCTCATTAGGGAGACCTCAGGGATGATGTAGGTGCCTGATCATTGCACTGTACACCTGAAGCTGAAGCTAAATAACAGTGAATGTCAAGTATAATTTTATATATATATATATGTATATATATATATATATATATGTATGTGTGTGTATATATATGTATATATATATATATATATATATATATTTCACATGAAATGGAATACAGCCTAAGGAATATATATATATATATATATATATATATATATATATATATATATATATATATTTCACAAGAAATGGAGTACAGCCTAAGGAATAGAGACAGTGGAAATGTAATGGCTGTATGCGATGTCAGAGGGGTAGTAGATTGGGGGAGGAGTGTTATCACTTTTTGAGGGGTATAAGTGTCTAACTATTACATTGTTTTGTACACCTGAAAGTAATAATAATAAAAAAAAGTCCAAAAAAAATGAAGGCTTCCCAGACAGGGTAAAGTTAAAGGAGTTCATCACCACCAAAGCAGTATTACAAGGAATCTTAGATGGACTTATTTAAGATGAGAAAAAAAAGATAAAAATATGAATAATAAAATGGCAATAACTACATATCTATGAAAAATTACTTTAAATGTAAATTAATCAAATGCTCCAGTCAAAAGATAGGGAGTTTGAATGGATAAGAAAACAAGACCCTTACATATGCTGCCTACAAGAGACTCACTTCAGATTGAAAGATACACACAGAGTGAAAGTAAAGGGATGGAAAAAGATATTTCATGAAAATGGAATTTTAAAAAAGCCTGTAGTAGCAGTACTTATATCAGATAAAAGGGACTTTAAAATAAAGGCTATAATAAAAAACAAAGAACCCAGTGATTCCACTTCTGGTTATTTATTCTAAGAAACCCAAAATACTACTTTGAGGGGATGTGTGCATCTACATGTTCATTGCAGTATTGTTTACAATAGCCAAGATGTGGAGCCATCCTGGGTGTCCGCCGATGCAAGAATGGATGAAAAGGAGGTGGTACACGTACACAATTGAATATTGTTCTGCCATGGAAAGGAATGGGTTCTTGCTATCTGTGGCAGCGTGGATGTACCTGGAGGGTATTGTGCTAAGTGGAGAATGTCGGGCAGAGAAAGACAGATGCAGTGTTATTTTGCTTATATGTGGAATCTAAAGAACAAAATGAACAAACAAACAAAACAAACAAACTCATAAATACAGAGAACACGTTGATGGTTGCCAAAGGGGAGAGGATTGGGGGCTGGGTGAAAAAGCGGAAGCGATTAAGAAGTACAAATTGGTTGTTACAAAGCAGTCATGGGGGTGTAGGGTATAGCATGAGGGAGAGTGTTGACTATAAGGAGTATAGTCAATAACATTCTAATAACTATGTATGGTGTCAGATGGGTACTAGATTTATCAGGGTGATAGATGAGAGGGGTTATGGGGAGGCAGGATGAAAAACGTGAAAGGATTAAAAAGTGAATTGGTGAGAGTTGTTAGATGGGCGGGGGCGTGGGGATAAGGGGGAAGATGAGGGGATTAGAAAGCAGTCAGTAACCACAAGATGGCCACGGGGTTTTGAAAATTAATTTGGGGAACGTTCAATAATCAAAAATGTTGTAAAGATTTTGTAGGGTATTCGATGGACACGTGTCCCATTTGGGAGACCACCTCAGGGATGATGTAGATGCCTGATCACTGCAATGTACACCTGAAGCTGAACAATAATGAATGCCAACTATAATTTTATATATATATATATATATATATATATATATATATATATATACAAGAAGTGGGGTACAGCATTAGGAATAGAGACAGTAGAAATGTAATGGCTCTGTGGGATGTCAGAGGAATAGTGGATGGGGGGGCGGGGGTTCACACAGTGTGAGGAATATAAATGATAAACGTCTAAGTATCACTTTGTCTTGTGCACCTGAAACTAATAAAAAAAATAAAACAATAAATTGATACTTACAAAATAGTCATGGGGATGTAAAGTAAAGCATAGGGAATACAGTCAATAATACGGTAATACTATGTCTAGTATGAGGTGGGTACTAGACTAATAAAGAGGTCGGTCACTTCTTAAATTATATAAATGTCTGACCATTATGCTGTACACCTGAAATTAATATAAAATGGTATTGAGTGTCAACTGTAATTGAAAAATTTTAAAAGTGGGGAAAATGTGAAGGGGAATAAAGGGTTCAAATTTCCAGGTATAAATCAAGTAAGTCATGGGGATGTAATATACAGCATAGGGAATATTGTCAATAATATTGTGATAGTGTGGTACGGTGTCAGATGATTGCTTAATTTATCATGGTGATCACTTCTTTAGGCATATAAATGTTGGAAAACTATGGTGTAAACCTGAAACTAATATAATGTATGTTAACTAAATTTTTATGAAAATCTTAAAATAAAAATAAAAATAAGATGTAGACATACCACAGGGATATTGTGGGTTTGTAACCAGACCACCACAGTAAAGGAAGAATTACAATAAAATGAGTCATAATCTTTTTGCTGGTGGAGGGTCTTACATTCAATTTACAATAAACACAACATCTATGAAGCACAATAAAGCAAAGCTGAATAAAATGAGGTATGGCTGTGAGTCTTCATTTACTGAAGTCTTCTTTTCTCTTATATTTATTTAATTTAATTTTTCAACTAGAGTTTACATTCTGTATTATTTTACATTAGTTTCAGGTGTACAGCTAGTGGTTATACATTTATATAATTTACAAAGTGATCCCCCCAATTAGTTAGTACCCATCTAGCACTATACATAGTTATTACAATATTATTGACTATATCTCTTATGCTGTACTTCATTCACATCCCCATGACTATTTTGTAACTACCAGTTTGCACTTCTTAATCCCTTTGTTTTTTCACCCATCCCTCCAACCCACCCTCCCATGTGGCAATCATCAGCTTGTGCTTTGTATCTATGAGTTTGTTTCTGTTTTGTTTGTTCTTTTACAGTTATCAGCAGAGTTTTCCAATTTTGTTTCTTCATATAGGTTTTGCGCGTATCTTGCAAAGTTTATTTTTATGAAATTAATCTTTATTGTTATGTATATAAATAAGATGTGTTCATACATTGAGTATATATTAATATAATGTGTTACCGAATTTTTATTAACAATTCTAACCAATTACCTTGAAAATGATTTTACTCCTAATAATTTGTCATTTCTCTGAGTTTTTAAATTATATATAATCAATTTATGTATTAATAATAATTTTCCATCTTTCCTTTTTATGTATCTTACTTTCCTCTGTAAATGCAATTTCTAATACTTCCAGAACAATGCTGAATAATAGTCAACACAGTATTTTCTTTTCCTTGTTCTTGATTTTAATGGAAATGCTTCTGTTGTTTCAAAATGAACAATCTTTTGTTTGACGTAGTGTTAAGAAAGTATCCACTATTTCATATTTTATTAAGCATCAAAAAATCAGGTATAGATAAATTTTATCATTTATCTATTTTAGTATTTATTGAGATAACCACAATCTAAGTCTTTTTGATTTATTAAGATACTGAAAACAACAAAGGAACAAGAGAAACAAATGAAGAAATAAAAACTCATAGACACAGATAATAGTTTAGTGGTTACCAGAGGGTAAAGGGGGGGTGGTAGATGAAGGCAAAAGGGACCAAATATATGGTGATGAAAAGAGAAATGATTCTAGGTTGTGAACACACAATGTGATATATATAGATGATGTATTACAGAATTGTACATCTGAAACCTATGTGACTTTACTAACAATTGTCACCCCCAATAAACTTTAATTAAAAAAAAGATATTGAATAATAGTAATTTACTACCTTATCTTGAATAGTTCTTTCCTTCCTAGGGAAAAGAATTTCACTTGGTTATAACGTGTTAATGTATTAGTTCATGTGAAGAAGGATTCTATTTTCTGAGAAAATAGTGTTTTTTACATCACTATTCAGAGATGAGATATATCTGCATTTTTCTATTTTGTCCCGATTGTTTGGCTTTGGGATCAATAGCTTCTTTTTCCAGTCACCCACACACACACTCAACACAGACAAACCCACGTACACTTTTTTAAAGTAGATAGTTAAAAGATGGTCTGATTTTTTTCCAAAACAACCACCTTTTGTGGTTTTTTTTTACTCTATAAATATTTGTTTAATGAACAAACAAGTAGGAAAAACGTTTATGTTAGCCAACTTGAGAAACTCTGGAACAAGTAGCTGGGAGTCTTAAGGTATGAGAAGCTGGTGTTCTTTTCATATTTTCTCTTTACCTTTTGACCCTCTTCACCCATTCCCCTTGCCCCTCGCCAATTTATGTGTGTTTTTTGATAGTTGTTGAAGGAGATGGTTCAGTCTATCTGCCTCCAAGTAAATTAATTTCTCTTGGCAAGTCCAAATTGGCATCTTACAAAACACGCAGTAAAATAACCAGGATACTGCTCTCACTGCTATCCCCTCCTTTAGAGTAGCTGGTGATTTTAAAATAGGAAGACAGCTTTAATGTTCAGAAATAATGTTAAGGGTTAGGTACATCCCAGCATTTAGAAATCCAGAGCTGAACTGAACTCAGAAAAGCTCAGTTGAGGCCTTAGGTTCCCATGATTTTTGCTTTCTCCCCATATAAGGCTGACATAGCCATGAAGAGTCCTTAATTCTGAACAATTCTGAAAAACTGTTGTGAAGTCACTGAATTTTCCCTTTTGTTGGTGTCAGAATGAGCTGGCCATTGCCTCTTCATCCTTATCTCCTAAAGAAATGGATGCATCAGCTTGAAATCTCCAGGGAATTATTTCTGGGACCTTTTCAGAGTTAGCTAGATAAGAACTGAGCCTCTGCGGGCCAGTGGTCATCTAGTCAACCCTAACACATACTGGAATAAGCCAGGTGAGGGCAGCAAAGAGCTAATCATGGAACATGATTTGTGTCCAGTGTCAAAAAATCAACCCAGAAGGCAGATGCAGAGGTGCTTGCCTGATTCAACGTCTTTATTAGGAAAGCCAAGTTGCAAAGGTTAAATGACAATGGGAGGAGTGGAGGATGTTCTAGAGAGAAATGAGTGTAATTCAGGAGCATAAGCAGGGAAGGAAACTACGCATAAGTGGATGGCAGCCAAACTAAGACCAGAAAATGAGTGAAGGAAATTTCTGGCATCTATTTTGAGTCAGATGTTTTATCTAATAATAACTACCATTTAAGTAAAAGTGAATACAATTTTTCAATTAGTTACTATGTGTTAGGTATTTTTCTAGGTTGCTAAATGTTTCTATACATGTATATATATATATATATATATATATATACACACATATATACATATACATACCCACATATATCATATAAAAGTATATATTTTATACATAGTATTTAAGCTATGAAATCAATATGTGGATAAGGGTAGACAGATAAGAGTCTCAAGGCCTGAAACCTTCATACTCTGTTGTTTAGAAGTGAGAGAGAGAACCAGAAAGAAACCCTAAAAGGGAAAAACTAGTTGTGGAAGTATAAATAAGTAATGTAATTATATAATATATTATAAATTATATATGATACATAATGCTTTATTGTAAAAATACAATATATAATTTAGTATTATAGACAACATATTTATTTATAATCCTAAAAAGGCAACAAGATAGGTATTCATATCCATTTTTAATAGCTGAAGAAACAAATTCAGAGAAGTAATTTTCCCAAGGTTCATAGTATATGGTTGAGCTGATATACAAGCTCACAACTTTCTGATTCAAAACTAACACTCTTTGTACAACATCATACTGCCTCTTACGATGGATATAATTAAAAGATGCAACAAAACCCAGTGAGGTAGATGTTAATTAATTCACATTTACCAATACAGAAATAAAGACTTCATTTGTAATATAGAAATTATAATACCCGAATCATTGAGCTTTTATGTGGACTAAGTTATTTCATTGAATAGATATTTATTGTGCTCTTTTTCTTTGTGCCAGGCATTGCACAGACTAGTGGTATGTACACAGTTAAAAAGAATGTGTTTGTAAACCACTGAAGCTCCGGACTGCTCAAATCATGTTTCTTTGCCTTTGGAGAGTTAATTGTCCCTAAGTCACTAAGCTGGTTAGTAACAAAATATAGATCAAACTTTTGTCTAAATTAACACCAAAGGCCATAGGCCAAAGCTACCAGGTTGACAGCAAATTAATGAAGGTTCAGAAAGCAGAGAATTGGTGAGGAATGATTAACTGCCCTAATAAGTTGTGGTCACTGAGATATCTACTCCATGGTTGAGCCAGAACGTGGAGATCAAATCTTACCTGCCCCCACTAAAAGACAGGAACAAGTAGGGGTCTCTAATGCTGAGATCATTATGCTTGTTCTCAGGAAAATAATGGAGTGTGTGTGGGTGTGTGTGTGGGTATTTATTTATTTATTTACGTATGTTTGTATGTATGTATGCATGCATGTATGTAAAGTTCACATAAACATAAAATTCACCACGTCGGCTTCACCATTTCACATGCCCACCAGCAATGTATAAGGTTTTCAGTTTCTGCACATTCTCACCAACACTTGTTATTTTCCATGTCTTTTTTGGCACTAGCCAACCTAGTAGGTGTGAAGAGGTACTTCATTGTGGTTTTGATTTATGTTTCTGTAATGACTAGTGATGTTCAGCATCTCCTCATGTGCTTATTGACCATTTCTAAATCTCCTTTGAAGAAATGTCTGTTGAAATCCTCTGCCCATTTTTTTTTTACTTGGTTATTTCACTTTTTGTTGGTGAATTATAAGAGTTCTCTATATATTCTGGATCAAGTTGTTTATCAGATATATGATTTGCAAATATTTTCTCCCATTCTGTGGGTTATCTTTTCATTTTATTTATAGTATCATTTGAAACACAAAAGTTTTTCATCTTGATAAAGTCCAATTTATCTAATATTTATAGGCTTGTGCTTGAGGTATCATATCTAAGAAACCCTTGCCTAACCCAAGGTCACAAACATTTACACCTACGTTTTCTTCTAGTACTTTTCTCATTTTTGCTCTTACTTTCAGATCATTATTCTATATTGATTTAATATTTGTATATGATGTGAAGTAGGACTCTAAATTCATTATTTTGAATGTGGATATGCAGTTGTTTCAGTATCATTTGCCGAAGAGACTATTCTTTCTTCCTTGAATTGTCTTGGATCCCTTTTCAAAAATTGAACCATAGTTATACAGATTTATTTCTGTGCCTTCAATTCCATTCCATTAATCTATATGTTTATCTTTATGTCAGCACCACATAGTCTTGATTACTGTACTTTTTCATTAAGTTTGAAATCAGAAGTCGCAGTCCTCTAACTTTGATCTTTTTCAAGAATATTTTGATTAATTTTGGTCCCCTATGTATTCATGTAAATTTTGGAAACACTTTGTCAATTTCTGAGGCAAGAAAAAGGGCCTGCTAGGATTTGGAAATTATAGCATTGAATCTGCAGATCAATTTGGAGAGTATTGCCATGTTAAAAATAGTAAGTTTTCCATTCTGTGAACATGGAATGTGTCCCCATTTATTTAGATCTTTAATTTCTTTTAAAATGCTTTACAGTTTTCAATATACAGGTTTTGTTAAATTTATTTCTAGGTATTTAATTTTTTTTAATTTATTGGGGTGACATTGTTAGTAAAATTACGTACATTTCAGGTGTACTATTCTGTATTACATCATCTATAAATACCATTGTGTGTTCACAACACAGACTCAGTTCTGCTTCCATCAAGATATATTTGATCCCTTTTACCCTCATCACCCAACCCTACCCCTTACCCTCTGGTAACCACTAAACTATTGTCTGTGTCTATGAGTTTTTGTTTCTCATTTGTTTGTCTTGTTCTTTTGTTGTTTTTGGTTTATATACCACATATCAGTGAAATCATATGGTTCTCTGCTTTTTCTGTATGACGTATTTCACTTAGCTTTATACTCTCAAGATCCATCCATGTTGTCACAAATGTTCCTATATCATTTTTTCTTACCGCCGAATAGTATTCCATTGTGTATACATACCACAACTTCTTTATCCATTCATCTATCAAAGGACATTTTGGTTGTTTCCATTTCTTGGCAACCATAAACAAAGCTGCAATGAACATTGGAGTAAATGTGTCTTTATGGAAAAATGTTTTCAGATTTTTTGGGTAGATACCCAGGAGGGGAATTATGGTAATTCTATTCGTAATTTTTTGAGGAACCTCCACACTGCCTTCCATAACGGCTACACAAGTCTGCATTCCCACCAACAGTGTATGAGGGTTCCTTTTTCTCCACAGCCTCTCCAACACTTGTTACTATTTGTCGTGTTGATAATAGCCATTCTGATTGGAGTGAGGTGATATCTCATTGTGGTTTTTATTTGCATTTATCTGATGATTAGTGATGTGGAGTATTTTTTTATATGTCTATTTGCCATTTGTATGTCCTCTTTGGAGAAATGTCTCTTCAGGTTGTCTGCCCATTTTTCAATGGGGTTGTTTGTTTTTTTGTTGTTGAGTTGCATGAGTTCCTTGTATATTTTAAATATTAGCTCCTTCTCGGATGCACTGTTTGCAAAAATCTTCTCCCATTCAGTTGGTTGCCTATTTATTTTGTCGAAGGTTTCTTTTGCTGTGCAGAAGCTGTTAAGTTTCATATAGCCCCATTTGTTTATTTTAGCTTTTACTTCCATTGCCTTTGGAGTCAAATTCATAAAATGCTCTTTGAACCCAAGGTCCATAAGTTAAGTACCTATGTTTTCTTCTATGCAGTTTATTGTGTCAGGTTATGCTTAAGTCTTTGATCCATTCTAAATTGATTTTGGTACATGGTGACAGATAGCAGTCCAGTTTCATTTTTTTGCACGTGGCAATCCAATTCTGCCAGCACCATTTATTGAAGGGTTGTCTTTTCAAAATTGTATGTTTTTAGCTTCTTTGCCAAAAATTATCTCTCCATATTTACGTGATTTTATTTCTGGGTTCTCAATTCTATTCCATTGGTCTACATGTCTGTTTTTCTGCCAATACCATGCTGTTTTGATTACTGTTGCCCTGTAGCACAAGCTAAAGTCAGGGAGTGTGATACCTCCAGTATTACTCGTTTTTCTTGAGATTGCTTTGGCTATTCGGGCTGTTTTGTGGTTCCAAACAAATCTGATGATATTTTGTTCTATTTCTTTAAAAAATGCCATAGGGATTTTTATGAGGATTGCATTAAATCTGTATATTGCTTTGGGTAATATGTCCATTTTAACTATGTTGACTCTTCCAATCATGAGCACGAAATAACTTTCCATTTCTTTGTGTTTTGTTCAATTTTTTAAAACTATGTCTTGTACTTTTCAGCATATAGGTCTTTCACATCCTTGGCTAAATTTATCCCTAGGTATTTTATTCTTTTTGCTGCAATTGCAAAAGGAATTGTTTTTTGTATCTCTTTTTCTGAGATTTCATTGTTTGTATATAGGAATGCAATGAACCTTTGTACGTTGATTTCGTAGCCATCAACTTTACTGTATTTGTTGATTGTTTCTAATAGTTTTTTGGTGGAGTCTTTAGAGTTTTCTGTATATAGCATCATGTCATCTGAAAAGAGTGATAATTTAAATTCTTCATTCCCAATTTGGATGCCTTTTATTTCATTCTCTTGCCTGATTTCTCTGGCGAGGACTTCCAACACTATGTTGAAAAGCAGAGGTGATAGGGGACAGCCCTGTCGTGTTCCTGAATGTAGAGCAAAGGGCTTCAGTTTTTCACCATTAATTATGTGATTAGCTGAGGGCTTCTCATATATGGCCTTTATTATGTTAAGGTATTTTTCTTCTATACCTATTTTATTAAGTGTTTTAATCATAAATGGATGTTGTATCTTGTCAAATGCTTTTTCTGCATCAATTGATATAATCATATGATTTTTGTCCTTTATTTTGTTTATGTGATGTATCACATTGATTGATTTGCGGATGTTGAACCATCCTTGTGCCCCGGGGATGAACCTCACTTGGTCGTGATGAATAATCTTTTTAATGCATTGTTGTATTCGATTTGCTAGAATTTTGTTTAGGATTTTTGCATCAGTATTCATCAGAGATATTGGTCTGTAGTTTTCTTTTTTTGTGTTTTCCTTACCAGGTTTTGGTATCAGGGTAATGTTGGCCTCATAAAATGAGTTAGGGAGTACTGTCTCTTCTTCTATTTTTTGGAAGAGTTTGAGCAGGATTGGTATTAGATCCTCTTTGAAGGTTTGGTAGAATTCACTAGTGAATCCATCTGGTCCATGATTTTTGCTTTTGGGAAGGTTTTGAATGAATGGTTCAATTTCATTACTGGTGATCGGTCTGTTTAGATTTTCCAGTTCATGATTCAGCCTAGGAAGGCTATATGTGTCTAAGAACTTGTCCATTTCTTCTAGGTTATTGAATTTGGTGGCACATAGTCCTTCATAGTATTCTTGGATGATCCTTTGTATTTCTGTGGTGTCCGGGATAACTTCCCCTTTTTCATTTCTGATTTTCTTAATTAGTGTCTTCTCTCTTTTTATCTTAGTGAGTCTAGCCAAGGTTTTGTCAATTTTGTTAATCTTTTCAAAGAACCAGCTGTTTGTCACAATAATTTTTTCTATTGTCTTTTTGTTCTCTATTTCATTTAGTTCTGATCTGATTTTCGTTTTCACTCCCTCCTGGCTTGTAGAGTTTTTGCTGAAAAATCTGATGCTAATCTAATGGGCTTTCCTTTGTAGGTTACCGTCTTCTTTTCCCTGGCTGCATTGACAGTTCTTTCTCTGTTGTTGATTTTAGACAGCTTCGATACAATGTGCCTGGGAGAAGGCCTGTTGGGATTGAGGTAATTAGGTGTTCTATTTGCTTCTTGGATTCGAGGATCCAGTTCTGTCCACAAGTTTGGAAAGTTCTCATCAACAATTTGTTTAAATATGTTCTCTGTTCCCTTCCCTCTTTGTTCTCCTCCTGGTATGCCCATGATTCTTATATTGTTCTTTCTGATGGAGCCAGAAAGTTCTTGTAGAGTTCTTTCATTTCTTTTAAGTCTCAAGTCTCTTTCTTCTTCCATCTGTGTATATTCCAGGTTCCTGTCTTCTATGTCACTGATTCTTTCCTCCATCTGGTCAACTCTACTACCTAAGCTGGCTATTTCATTCTTAATTTCTTCTATTGAGTCCTTAATCTCCAGAAATTCTATTTGGTTCTTTTTTAAAATTTCAATCTTTTTGGTAAAATGTTCATGTTGTTCTTTGATTGTGTTTCCGAGTTCATTAAACTGCCTATCTGTGTTTTCTTGCATCTTGTTGAGTTTTTTTCAGAACTGCAATCTTGAATTCTTTGTCATTTAAGTCACTTATTTCTATATCTTTAAGCTAATTTTCTGGAGACTTTTCACTTTCTTTTGAGCTGTATTGTTGCCTTGGTTATTCATGGCCATTACTGATTTATTATTTCTCCTCCTAGACATCTACAGGCACTCCTGTAGCACTCCTGTTGCTTCTGCAACAGGTTGATAGGAAGAGGTCTTTGGTTTGTTTTCTATTACTTGTTGGTAGAATGTTTTATTTTCTCTTCAACTGCAGCAATTTTTTCTCTCTCACACTGTAGCACTATGTTTTGTCTGCACTATTCCAGCTTCTCACACAATGGGGGGATTCCCTGGGAGACAGGCTTCTCCTCTGTTAATAGTTCACCTGGGTCACAGGGCGCAGTGTCCGTGTGGGTATACGAAGAGCTTTTGAAGTCTCAAACCTCTTCCTGCACTAGATTCAGAGCCCCGTGTGTTTCAGCAGTGCTATTTACTCCTGCAGGGATCCGCCCAGATAGGTGGAGACAGCGGTGGAGTGAGTTGTGAGAGGTGGCCAGAGCAATGGTGGCTCCCACCACCACAGTCAGTCCTGTTTCCATAGCTCCTTCCCCTTTGCGGGAACTAGGTGGACTTTGAATCTGTGTCTGAGGACCACAGTTCTCAGAACAGCAAATATTCTGTTCTTTTGATCTGACACTGCTACTGTTAGGCTTCTAGCACTGGGTAGGTGGGGGCGAGGCGAGCTCTTGGAGGGTAGGGAGGGGGCAGCTTGGCTCAGTGCCGAAGGCTTCTGTTCTCTGCTCGGCAGTGAGCACTTAAACAACCATTTTCAGCCTTCTACCCTCAGTCTTTTCTCCGAGGTCTCTGCCATGAGCATTGGGTTCAGCTGTGTTATATGCTGTCCCCTCAGCCCTGTGGGCGATAAATGGAGCCCTAGCAGTCCGAGTTCTTCCCTCTCCTGCAGCTGCAGGAGTTTCGGGATGTAGTGAGCTCGGAGCACCGAGGTAGTTCTGCGTCCTGAGCCTATGTGGCTCTGTCAGTGCTCTTCTCCCTTCCCTCCTCCCCCTCTTGCACAATTCTCCCACCTTTAGGTGAAGTCAGTAGTGGGTCTTTTTGTCTTGCCTGTCTGCTGTGCAGCGAGTCCTTTGTAGAGCTATAGTTGTTCAATTTGTTGTAAATTCCAGGGGAGATTTACAGAGGCTCACCTTACACTGCCATTTTGATGACGTCTCCAGGTGAGTGCTTTTCAACTTTCACACATTTGTGAATTTACCGTGTTTCTGTATTTTATGGATTCTGTCCCACTATTGTAACCTGAAACTAATATGAAATAATGTTGAATGTCAAGTATAATTGAAAAACAAAAAAATAAATAAATAAATTTTATCCCATTGTTGTATTATAAAGGTTCTTTGTCTAATTTCAATCATTTTAGATTTATTGAGACTTTATTCCTAACAATTGTCACCCCAATAAACTTTAATTTAAAAACAAAGACTTGATTCATGGCCTAACATATGGTCTATTTTGTAGTTTGTTCCATATAACCTCCACAATTATATGTTTTCTACTGTTTTTAGGTGGAGTGTTCTATAGTTTGTTAAGTCTATTTGGTTTACAATGTTGTTCAAGTTTTCAATTTCGCTGTTGATCTGTCTAGTTATTCCATCCATTATTGAAAGTGAACTATTAAAAGCTCCAACTATTAATTTTGAATTGTTTACTTCTCCCTTCGATTCTGTTAATCCTTGCTTCAGGTATTTTGGGACTCTGTGATTAGATGTATATATGTTTATTTATGTTATAATTTTTGGAATCATTTCATCTTTTCTCATTATAAAATGTACTTTGTATCTAGTAACAACTTTTGCATTAAGTCTATTTTGTCTGATATTAATATAACCACTCCTGCTCTCTTTAGTTACTCTATGCATGGTATATAATTTTCCTTTGTTTATATACCCTTTGTTTATATTTCCCTTTGTTTATATTTGTTTATATGTTCCTTTGTTTATATTTCCTTTGTTATATACTTTCAGTTTTTACTTAGTTCTACTTTTATTTCTTCCTGAATCTAAAGTGTGTCTCTTATAGATTATATACAGTCAGATCATGTATTAAATCCATTTTGCAGATCTTTGCCTTTTCATTGCAGTATTTAATCCATTGACAATTAATTTAATTATGCATAATTAGGACACATCTTTGTCATTTTTATAATTACTGTTTATATTTCTACAAATTTTTTGTTCCTCTATTCTTCATTACTACCTTTTTTTGTATTAAGTAAATATTTTCTAGTATATCATTTAAATCCCTTTCATTTTCTTTTACAACAGATTTTTAGTTCTTTTCATTCTTTTTTTTTTAAGATTTTATTGGGGAAGGGGAACAGGACTTCATTGGGGAAGAGGGTGCATTTCCTGGATTTTTTTTGTTGGGCAACAGTAGTGTGTTTTTCCCAGGACTCATCAGCTCCATCCAAGTCAAGTTCTTGTCCTTTCAATTTTAGTTGTGGAGGGCGCAGCTCAGCTCCAGATCCCGTCACAGTTGTTACTTGCAGGAGGTACCACCCACCATCCCTTGCAAGAGTTGAACCGGCAACCTTGTGGTTGAGAACCCATGCTTCATCTGGCCACCCGGGAGCTCAGCAGCAGCTCTTTGACTTCATTCTAGTTGCTGAGGGCACAGCTAGCTGGCCCATGTGGCAATCGAACTGGCAGCCCCATTGCCAGCTCTAGCCAACTGAGCCACCTGTCCGCCCCCTTTAGTTATTTTTTTAGTTGTCCTGGAGATTTCAATTAACCTCTTAACTTATAACAACAAAGCTCTGATTGATACTAACTAAATTCAATAGTATACAATGGGGAGTGACTGCTTAGTAGGTACAGGGTTTCTGTTTGGGATAATAAAGTCAAGTTTTGAACTTGAAAGTGGTGATGGTTATACAACATTATGAATGTATTTAATGCCACTGACTTGTATACTTTTAAATGGCTAACATGGTAAATTTATTTTATATTTATTTTACTACTTAAAAAAAAAAGAGAGAGAGAGAGAGAGAGAGAAAAGGAGAATTCCAGTCAAGATGGCACAGTAGGTAAACACTGTGCTTACCTTTTCTCACAACCACATCAAAATTACAACTAAACTACGAAACAGTCATCATTGAGAAACACCTAAAATCTTGCTGAACTGAAGCCCTACAACTAAGGACATGCAGAAGAAGCCACATTGAGATTGGTAGAAGGGGCAGAGATGCAGAACAGGTTGGTCCCACACCCGCATGTGACCATTAAAAGTCGGGGGGGTATCTCAGCTGTATCTAACCCCCAAAGCAGCAAGGGGTCCCAATCCCTCCCCAGCCCAGGGTTCCAGTGCCAAGGAGAGAAATCCTTATAATTTCTGGTTGTGAAAACCAGCTAAGATTGTGACTGAGTGAGACAGAGGGCAACTGGAGTTTCAGGAGCTCCTCGTAAAGGGACCGTGCACAGACTTACCCACCAACAAAATCACTGGCTCTGCTGCTGGGGCAGCAGCTGGAGAGATCGCAGGTACATATAGTAGGGAACTGAGTTGTCTGGCTTCAGGAGGGGGGCTGTGAGGGCAGCTTTCTCCTGATTGGAGGAGCTGGCAGAAGCCATTGTTTCTCTATTGAGCCTTCCCCCTTCCCAGTGTGCAGATGCAGGTGGCCACAATATCTGAATCTCCATTAAACTGGCTCACATTCTTCATTCACCATGCCCTGGTGATTCAAGACCCTGTCCCACCCTACTTTCAGGCACACCCACGCCACTTCTAGTGGGTTTTTCATACAACCTGCTTTCCTTGGCTCATGATGCAAATTTTCCTAGGATCTCTCAAAGGTTTGTGGAACCCAAACAAGCAGCATCTGGCTTGAGCATGTCCTGTACCTCTAGTTGAGTGTCCCTAATCCCAGCACTAATAGCAGCCTACCTAGGTTTATGGCTTGACCTCTCAAGGCACTTCCAAGCACAGCACTGGTGGCAGCCATCTGCAGATTTCTTAGTGGCTCCTGCCGGGTGGCCCTGGGGTGGGGCACAGATTGTGGCTGAACTTGACTTACAGTGGGTCCCCTCCCAGGAGGCCCTGGGGCTAGAACACCCAGTCACCAGCTTTGAAATGAGCTAGAGCATCACCCAGCCTCCTCCAAGGATGACACACCCAGGGGGTGGATGGGGTAGGCACTAGAGCATTGCTGAGGTAGGTCCTGCTCCATAAGATCAGACCCTGCATTAGGACTCCTCCACTGTAGTCATGGTCAAGTCCTCACAACCAATGAGCCAGAGGTTCAATCCCTCCCACTGGCATGCAAATAGCAAGCAAGGCTCAAGTACTAGAGGAGGGCACACAAAACCTACACAAGGGACACAACTGTAGTGGACAGCTCAGGTGACCAGGAAGGCTGTGTCACTGAGCCCCACAGCACACCTACGACATAAGGTCACTCTACTACTGTGATTCCCTGAAAATAAAACCGGGTCTTATACCGTATTTCCCCAAAAATAAGACTAGATCTTATATTAATTTTTGCTCCAAAAGATGCCTTAGGGCATATTTTCAGGGATGTCTTATTTTTTCAAGTACAACAATCTACATTTATTTAAATACAATCATGTCATTTTCTTCTGCAACATCATCATAATGTACTAAATGCATCCATCTGGCTGACGATCTTAACTGGGGCTTATTTTCGGGGTAGGTCTTATTTTGGGTGAAACACGATAAGACTGGGAGACATAACAGCCCTACCTAATACAAACAAACAAATACAAACAAACAAACAAAAACAGGGAAGCAGCCAAAATGGGGAGACAAAGAAACATGTCCCAAATAAAAGAACAAGGTTCCAGAAAAAGAACTAAACAAAATGAAGACAAGTAATCTACAAGATGCAGAATTCCAAATACTGGTTATAAGGATTTTCGATGATCTCAGACAGAACTTCAACAAAGAGATAGGAAACCTATCATATGACATGGAGACAGAAAATGGAGACAGAAAATATAAAAAAGAAACAATCAGAATTAAAGAATACAACAATGGAAATGAAGAATACATTAGAGGGAATTAACAGTAGATTAGACGAAGCAGAGGATAGAATCAGTGATTTAAAAGATAAGGTAACAGAAAGCACTCAATCAGAACAGAAAAAAGAAAATAGAATCCAAAAAAATTTGAGGAGAGTTTAAGGGACCTCTGGGACAACACCAAGTGTATCAACATTTACATTACAGGGGTAGAGAGAGAGAGCAGGACGAGAAGAGAGAGAGAGCAAGGAATTGAAAACCTATATGAAGAAATAGTGACAGAAAACTTCCTAACCTGGTGAAGGAAATGGATATAGAAACCCTGGAAGTGCAGAGAGTCCCAAACAAGATGAATCCAAAAAGGCCAATACCAAGACACATCATAATGAAAATGCCAAAGGTTAAAGACAAAGATTCTTAAAAGCAGCAAGAGAAAAGGGAGCTGCACTAAGTTTGGCAGCTGATTTATCAACAGAAACTTGCAGGTCAGAAGGGATTGGCAGGAAATATTCAGTGATAAAAACCAAGGACCTACAACTTAGATTAATCTACCCAGCAAAGCTATCATTTAGAATCTCAAAGGACAGATAAAGAGCTTCTCAAACAAGAAAAAGCTAAAGGAGTTCACCACCAAAGCAGTATTATAAGGAATCTTAAAGGGACATCTTTAAGATGAAAAAAAATATGAATAATAAATAGCAATAACTACATACCTATCAACAATTACTTTCAATGTAAATGGATTAAATGCTCCATTCAAAAGATGAGGGGGCTGAATGGATAAGAAAACAAGATCCTTATATATGCTGCCTACAAGAGACTCACTTCAGATCAAAAGATACATAAAGGAATAGAAAAAGATATTTCATGAAAATGAAAACAAACAAAAAGCTGAGGTAGCAATAATTGTACCAGACAAAAAAGAGTTTAAAACACAGACTATAACAAGAGACAAAAAAGGACCTAGTAATTTCACTTCTGGGTATTTATCTGAAGAAACCCAAAATGGTGCTTCAAGAGGACGTGCTCATCCACGTGTTCATTGCAGCATTATTTACAATAACCAATATATGAAGGCAACTTGGGTGTCCCTGAATGGATAAATGGGTAAAGAAGAGGTACTACATATATACAATGCGATACTATTCAGCAGTAAAAAAGAATGAAATCTTCCCATCTGTGACAACATGGATGGGCCTAGAGGGTATTGTGCTGAGCATAGTAAGTCGGACAGCAAAAGACAAAGTCATATGATTTCACTTAGAAGTGGAATGTAAAGAACACAATAAACAAACAAATGAAACAGAAAAAAACCTTATAGATACAGAGAACATTTTTATGGTTGCCAGATGGGAAGGGGGTTGGGGTGGGTGAAAAGGGATTAATAGGGAAAGGAAGGGATTAATAAGTACAAATTGGCTGTTACACAGCAGCCATGGGGATGTAGGGTATAGCATAAGGAATATAGTCAGTAATATTGTAATAACTGTGTTTGGTGTTAGATGGGTACTAGATTTATTAGGGTGACAGATGGAAGAGGGTTGGAGCAGGTGAAAAAGAATTAAGAAATGCAAATTGTTAGTTACAAAATAGTCATGAGGATGTAAAGTGTAAGAAATATAATCAATAATATGGTAATAACTATGTATGGTGCCAGGTGGGTGCTAGTCAGAGGGATCACTTCCTGAATTATATAAGTGTCTAACCACTATGCTGTACATCTGAAACTAATATAAAATAATAATGAATGTCAACTCTAACTGAAAAAAATCTAAAAAAGGGAAAAAGATAAAGAAGAATAAGAGGTTCAAAGTTCCAGATATAAAACAAATAAGTTTTGGGGATGTAATGTACAACATAGGGAATATAATCAATAATGTTGAGATAGTATGGTATTGTGTCAGATGGCTGCTGGACTTATCATGGTGACTTCTTTAGCACAGGGAATATAATCAATAATGTGGTAATAACTCTGTATAGTGCCAGGTCAGTACTGTTGAATAACTATGATGTACACCTAAAACTAATATAATATTTTATGTTAGTTATGTTTTAATAAAAATCTTTAAGAAAAGAAAAAGGAAAAAGGAGAAATTAAGACATTCTTAGATAAACAAAAACAAAGAATTTGTCACTAGCAAACCTGCCCTATAAGAAATACTAAAAGCAGTTCTTTATGCTAAAATTAAAAGACAGTAGACAGTAACTTGAACCCATATGAAGAAATAAAAGCATCTGTAAAGGTAATTACATAGATAGATATAAAAGAAAGTATAAATATATTTTTGGTAACACTATTTATCTCCTATCAGAGAAGACATCTTCATAAACCAGTGGTTATGAATATGTAATAATGACTACAATGCAGATGAACTTCAGAAACAGTAGGCTAAGTGAAAGAAGTCAGATACAAAAGGTCACATATTGTGTGATTCCAATTATATGAAATGTCTAGAATAGGCAAATCCGTAGAGGCAGAGAGCAGATTGGTGTTTGCCAGGGGTTGGGGGTGGGGGAATAGGGATCAACTGTTTAACACGTACTGGATTTCCTTCTGGGATAATGCAGATGTTTCGGAACTACAATACAAGCCATGGTTGCACAGCATTGTAAATGTTCTAAATGCCACTGAATTGTTTACTTTGAAATGTTAATTTTATATTATGTGATTCTCACCTGGATAACAACAACAACAACAACAACAAAAGCAGCTCCCCAACTGATATATAAATAGATGCAGGGGATTTAGGAAACACACTTTAGTCAACCAGCCTTAATCGCATAATTTGGGCTTCCAAAGGATGAGAATTGAGATTCTTCTGTGTTCTTTCCACTAGAAGTCCTCTGAAAAGTAAAACAGAACTGAAATAGCAGACCATATCACCCCCAGCATGCCCCCTAACTATACAAGTGCATTGTCTAGTTCAGTCTGTTTATTTACCTCTGTACTTTCCAGTCTTTTTTTTTTCAATTATACTTGGCATTTAATATTATTTTGTATTAGTTTTAGGTAAACAGTGTAGTGGTTAAACATTTATATAATTTATGAGGTGATCCCACTGAATAAGCCTAGTACCCACCTGGCACTATACATAGTCATTACAATATTATTGACTATATACCCTATAGTGTACTTTATATCTGTGTGACTATTTTGTAACTACCAATTTGTACTTGTTAATCCAGTCTGTGTATTTTACTGCCCATCCTGAAACATAGCAACTGTAGAGGTTGAATTCCTGGTTTTGACCAATCTGGGTAGCTGTTAATTGTTACCTCAAGGTGAACCACTATGAAAATAATTTTGTTTACCAAGTTTGTTGTTTACAAAGTTTGCTTTCAACTGTAGTTTGCATTTAAACTGCCCTGACCAAGCAGGTGACAGATATGGGTTACTGTGTTGTTTACCCTAGACTTTCGAGAATGTAGATAACCTTGACACAAATGAAAAACCTCCCAGTACAAGCCTTCCAATCATGTCTAACACAGCCCAGTGGCTAATTGATCCTAGTGCCGGCAACATTCCCTGCATCCCAGCTCTGATGTTTTGCTTTGTTTTTATATTCCCCACCCCATACCAGCAGGAGAGAGCCTATTACCTGTTGGAGTGGGGAAAAGGGATCAGGGAGGCTTCATGCAGGAGACTGGGCCCAGAGGGTAGACATTGAAGGGAAAGGCCATCCCAGCAAGAGGTAACCTCATAAAAGGCGTGATTACTTTAGTATACAGGCCTAAAGCATGGACTTTGATGTTAGAGGGACATGGGCTCGAACTAGTCTGGCCATTTCCTAGTTCTTTTCATGATCACATCCTTCAGTCCTCTCTCACCCCACACCTACCCTCACTGTTGCAGTCTCCTTACTGCCTATACTCAGTTAGATAGTTTCTAGTTCAGTGTATATCGTCTTCAGTGACTGGACCGCTTCTCATTCAATGTCCCAAACACATATGTACAATTGTCAGATGGGCAGATATTTAGGCTCAGTTTATACACCACGTAGACGCCCACCCTAGTATCACCTCCATTCCTCTTTCCCAATTTTAGTTTGTGTGCTGCCCAAGGGAGCACTCCCAAGTACAGTGCTCCCGTGTGGGGGTTGAGGGTGAGAAGGTGATGGTGAATTCCCTGCTAAGGCCAATCGTGTATGTGACTTGAGACTGACCACGAAAGTAGAAATGGTAAGGAAGACCTTTCTAAAAGCAAGCGAGGATATGCCAAGCTGAAAAAAGGCACTTGAGGAATTGTTTTAATTCATTGCTGGGACCAATCGGGGAGATTCATGTGAGTTATTCTGTGGTTGCTTTATCTTGTGCTTTCCACAATTCCTGCAACCCCAACTCAAGCACAAACACTCCGCTTTCAAATTCTTCCCAGCAATAATGCGCAAACACCTGGGATATGGGCCAATTTTCCACCTGTAGAGAAAAAATGAGTAGATAGTATCACTGTCAATCATTCTCACCCCAATCAATCAGGATCTTTGAAGGTGGAGCAATAGACAGCTATAAAAGGAGCCCAACTGCTTGTAACCAGGAGGGTGGCTCAGTTCATCATGGTTTGCTGTGTTGTATCATTCTCCTCAGGGTGAGGGAAGATGGTGGCTGCTCCCACACGCAACGGCAAAGCGTAAGGTTAATTTAATTCTTAATTGTCGTTGATAGCTAGCTATTTGTAGTGTGCTTTGTGTAGGTGGAATGCAGCAATATACTTTAAAATATTACAATTAATAATTTAATTCAGTAGATGGAAGAGATTTGGGTTTGTGACATGAGTGCATTAGCCGAATTTAGGTACAGTGTTATGCCTTATGTTACAACATGATGACTCTAATATTTTGTTCGTTTAAATGTTAATCTTGGTCCCTTCTGGTATGTGGTGTTAAGGTGCTATGGTGTTTTCTCTTTAAAAATCAGGAAAGGGATCGTGTTGGTGCCTGAACTGGCATGGGACAGCACTATGGCTGCCAGGGAGCTGATTTTACCTTTTATTTAAATCTTTGGTTGATTATTGTCTCTGTGTATTTGTTTAATACTTGATCTTGGCCCTTCTGTTTCTGTTACTTTCAACCTGTAAAGGAGAAATTTCGCATGTTGACGGATTGTGCATAGGTTCAGACACTGGCTGTTGGCAGCCTTCAAGCATAGTAGTTTTTGTATTTTTCTTTTCTTAAATATCATTGGTGTGGTTAAATTTTGGAAACAATCCTCTTGTTCGCTGACTTAATTTAATAAGAAAAAACTGATTTGTATAGTTTCTATTTACAAACAAGAAGAATAGCAGTGGTTAGTCAGAACAGAAAATGGCGGGAATGCAATGTTGCTCCCCCCATCTCAGGGCGTGCTGGCTCTGGCCCTTTGGATGGGCTGCAGATTGGTGTTGTCAAGGGCAGGCATTTGAAATGGGCAAGGATTGCCTATTTATATTCATGCCTCCGTTATGTGACATCTAATGTGTATTCAAGGTAATAATTAAATAAATCTCCTTTGTCTCTCACAAAAAGCTTAATCACTAATAGGAACCTGATTCTTGCTTTGAGGTAAAATGGTGCTGGTTGCATTTCTATGGGTTATTCTTGATTTTTACTTGAATTATGTATGATGTTTAAATATTCCTGGATTATATGTATTTACAAATTAGAGACATTGATTATTGGTTGGGTTGAAAACTGACTCTGGATTTCTTACTATGAAGTAGCAAAGTTTTAGGAAACAGGACATTTACTAGCCTCACAAATACTACTGTTTCAAGCAGAGCCTTAAACCTTGAACAATTTCTAACTGGGATTTAGGTCCAGGTGTCAGACTGACGGCATCTTTATTGCATCCACTTTGCTCACAGAATCCTAGAGAGAATGCTTTCCAAAGACCACATCTTACAAAAGCCAATATTAGCAACTGTGGAATTTGCTTCATTGTTATCTCCTTGGAGATCTATGCTTAGTGTCAAACAGTAGCAATATTATTTAACGATTGGAATTATTCATGAAATTACCCTAAGTGATACTAGCTTCTTCTGATGTCCATGATTTTGTAACTTACTGTGTTACTGATTACTGACACAAATACATCATAAAATGCTGTTCTATAATCTGGTGAACAACTTGACGTCCCATTTCAAAAGTTTATTACCCATAATCCTGCTTGCATCTTTTTTTTAGTTTAATTTATTTTTTTATTAGTTTCAGGTGTACAGAGCAACATAATAGACATTTAAACCCCTCGTAAAGTGATAACCCACCCCCTAAGTCTGCTACCCCTGTGACATCATACATAGTTATTACAATACCATTGACTGTATCCCTGTCCTCCTACTTTACATCCCATAACCTCTTCTCTCTCTCTCTCTCCATACACACACACATGCACACACACCAGGGGTGCCAAAAATGTATACAAGTGGACACTTTGGTCAACGTTGCTCAAGCAGTAATTCGTCATAATTAGAAGTGTTTGGACACTGATGGTAACCACTTTGAGCACCTCTTGTAATTGTAGAAGTCAAATATGACTTGTATTCATCTTTTGTTATCAGTATTTATTGAGTATTACAATTTTAATACAGTTTTTTTCCTTTCTTAAAATGTGTATACATTTTTTGGCACCTTCTGTATGTGTATACACACATATATGTTATAACTGACATTCAGTATTATTTTATATTAGTTTCATGTGTACAGTGTAGTGATTTGGCATTTATGTAATGTATGAAGTGATCCCTTTGGTAAGTCCAGTACCCACCTGACATCCTACATAGTCTTTACAACATTATTGATTATATTCCCCATACTGTATTTCACATCCCAGTGAGTATTTTGTGATTACCAATTTGTATTTTCTAATCCCTTCAACTTTTCCCCATCCCCCAATCCCCCTCCCATTTAGCAACCATCAGTTTTTTCTCTGTATCTGTTAGTCTATTTCTGTTTTCTTTGCTAGCTTATTCATTTCTTCAGATTCCACATATAAGTGAGATCATATAGTATTTGTCTTTCTCAGTCTGACTTATTGTATTGACCATGTGTATGTCCTCTTTGGAGAAATGTCTATTCATGTCCTCTGACCACTTTTTTAATTGGATTATGTTTTTGGTGTTGACTTGTTTGAATTTTTCATAAATTTTGGATATTAACCCCTTATCAGATGTGTCACTGGAAAATAGATATTTTCCAGTGTATCCTCCCATTCAGTAGGATACATTTTTGTTTTGTTGATGGTTTCCTTTATTGTGAAAAAACTTTTTAGTTTAATGTAGTCCCACTTGTTTTTCTCTTGTTTCCCTTGCCCAAGGGATATATAAGTAAAAATATTACTAAGGATAATGTCTGAGAGTTTACATTTTTATAATACATCATCTCATATATATCATCAGACAGAAAAAGTCAAGAACCTTATGACTTCACTCATATGTGGAATATAAAACAGAAAACAAAGCCGTTGGTATTTTGATAGGTATTGCATTGAATCTATAGATTGCATTGGGTTGTGTGGACATTTTAACTATATTAATTCTTCCTATCCATGAACATGGTATATGTTTCCATTTATTTGTATCTTCTCTAATTTTTCTTTTCAATGTCTTATAATTTTCTGAATACAGGTCTTTTATTTCCTTGGTTAAATTTGTTCCTAAGTATTTACTTTTTTGGTGCAATTTTAAATGGGACTGTTTTCTTAATTTTTCTTTGTGATAGTTTATTATTGGTGTATAAAAATGCAACTGATTTCTGAATATTAATTTTGTATCCTGCTACTGCACTGAATTAATTTATCTGTGGGGTTCTCTCTATATAGCATCATTTCATCTGCAAATAATAAGAATTTTACTTCTTCCTTTCCCATTTGGATCCCTTTTGTTTATTTTTCTTGTCTGATTGCTGTGGCTATAACTTCCAGTACTATGTTGAATAAAACTGGTGAAAGTGGGCCTCATTGTCTTGTTCCTCATCATAAGGAGAATGCTTTTAGCTTTTTCCATTGAGTATGATATTAGCTGTGGGTTTGTCATATATGGCCTTTATTATGTTAAGAGTTCCCTCTATTTCCACTTTGCTGAAAGTTTTTATCATAAATAGGTGCTGGATTTTGTCAAATGCTTTTTCTATATCTATTGATATGACCATATGATTTCTATTTTTCATTTTGTTTGTGTCATATCATGTTTATTGATTTGCAGATATTGAACCAACCTTGTATACCAGGAATGGACCTCACTTGATTGTGTGGTGTATGATCTTTTTAATGTATTGCTGAGCTCAGTTTGCTGATATTTTGTTGAGGATTTTTGCATCTATATTTATTAGGAATATTGGCCTATAGTTTTGTTGTTGTTGTTGTTTTGTAACATCTTTGGTTTTGGAATCAGTGTAATGGTGGCCTTGTAAAATGAGCTTGGGAGCCATTCCTCCTCTTGGATTTTTTGGAATAGTTTGTAGAGAATAGGTGTTAATTCTTTTTTGAATGTGTGGTAAAATTCACCAGTGAAGCCATCTGGTCCAAGACTTTTTTTGGGAGCTTGTTGATTACTGATTCAATTTTTTTGGCAGTAATCAGTCTGTTCAGATTTTCTGTTTCTTCTTGATTC
Source organism: Rhinolophus hipposideros (assembly GCF_964194185.1). NCBI lineage: Eukaryota > Metazoa > Chordata > Mammalia > Chiroptera > Rhinolophidae > Rhinolophus > Rhinolophus hipposideros. The sequence goes on from NC_138046.1 coordinate 23,625,605, forward strand.
AGCCTTGGAAGATTGTATGCTTCTAGGAATTTATCCATTTATTCCATATTGTCTAATTTGTGGCATATAGTTGCTCATAGTATTTTCTTAATATTTTTGTATTTCCCTGGTGTCTATTTTCACTTCTCTTTCTTTTCTGATTTTATTTATTTGGGTCCTCTCTCTTTTTTTCTTCATGAGTCTGTTTAAAGGTTTGTCAATTTTGTTTATCTTTTCCAAAAAAAACAGCTCTTGGTTTCATTGATCTTTTTTTTTTTTAGTCTCTATTTCGTTTATTTCTGCTCTGATCTTTATTGTTGCCTTCTTCTCTTACTTTGGGCTTTGTTTGCTGTACTTTTTCCAGTTCCTAGAGGTGTAAAGTTAGACTGTTGATTTGAGATTTTTCTTGTTTCTTTAGGTATGAATTTAGGACTGCATTTGCTATGAATTTCCCTCTTAGGACTGCATTTGCTGCACCCCATAGATTTGGGGTCGTTGTGTTTTCATTTTCATTTTTCTCAAGGTATCTTTTGATTTCTTCCTTGATCTCATTGTTGACCCTTCCTTGATCTCATAAGTAACATGATATTTAGCCTTTATATGTTTTTTTCAGTTTTTTTCTTGTAGTTGATTTCTAGTTTCATATCATTTTGGTTCGAGAAAATGTGTGATATGATTTCAATATTCTTAAATATATTGAGACTTGTTTTGTGGCCTAACATGTGGTCTAGCTTGGAAAATGTTTAGCATGCACTTGCAAAGAATGTATATTCTGCTGCTTTGGGTTAAATGCTCTAAAAATATCGATTAAATCCATGTGGTCTCGTGTGTCATTTAAGACTGCTGTTTCCGTATTGATTTCCTGTCTGGGAGATCTGTCCATTGGTGCAGTGGAGTGTTAAAGCCCCCTATTATGATTGTGTTACTGTTGATCTCTGCCTTTATGTTGGTCAATATTTGCATTAGATATTTCGGTGCTCCTATGTTGGGTACATAAATGTTTACTAGGGTGATGTCCTCTTGTATTGATTCCTTTATTCTTATCTAATTTCCTTCTTTGTCTCTTATTATACTCTTCATTTCAAAGTCTATTTTGTCCAATATACATATTTCTACCCCAACTTTTTTGTATCCATTTATGTGAAATATCTTTTTTCATAGCTTTACTTTCAGTTTGTATGTGTCTTTCAATCTAAGGTGGATCTCTTGTAGACAGCATATGCATGGGTCTTGCTTTGACTTTTTTCCCTTTGTTTTTGTTTATTTTTGCTTGCCACAATAGCAAGGATAAGAGATTAACTCCTAATGTTGTTGAAGGTAAGGGAAAAAAGTCACTCCCCTAAACATTTTTTAAAATTAGTTTCAGGTGTACAAAGCAATGCAATAGTTAGACATTTCACCCCTCACAAAGTGATAACCCCCCTCCCACAATCTATTGCCCCCTGACATCGTACATATCTATTACAATTCCACTGACTCTACTCCCTATCTATATTCCATATCCTGTTACTGTACATATTAAATTATAGTTGACATACAATATTGTTCAACTTCAGCTTCAGGTGTACAGTGCAGTGGTCAAGCATCCACATCGTCCCTGAAATGGTCTCCCTAATAAGACATGAGCCCATCTGACACCCTACAAAATCTTTACAACATTATTGATTATATCCCCCAAACTGTCTTTCATATTCCCGTGGCAATATTGTAGTTACCAATTTATGCTGTCTAATCCATTCCCTTTCTCCCTCATCCCCAACCCTCTCCCTTCTAGCAACCATCAGTTTTTCGTCCATATCTCTGAGACTATTTCTGTTTACTTTGCTCATTTATTCAGTTCTTTAGATTCCACATATAAGTGAGATCATATGGTATTTGTCTTTCTCCAACTGACTTATTTCACTTAGCATAATGTCTTTCATATCACTGCAAATGGTAAGATTTCATTCTTCTTTATAGCCAAGTAATACTCCATTGTATAAATATACCACAATTTCTTAATCCAGTAGTCTACTGATGGGCATTTCGATTGTTTCCAAGTTTTGGCTATTGTAAATAGTGCTGCAGTAAACATAGGGGTGCATATATTTTTTAGAATTCACATCTTCGATTTCTCTGGATAGATACCTAATAGTGGAGTTGCTTGGTCATGAGGTAGTTCCATTTCCAGTTTTTTGAGATACCTCCATACTGATTTCCATAATGGCTGCACCAGTCTGCAAACTCATCAACAGTGCACCAGGGTTCCCTTTTCTCCACAACCTCACCAGCACTTGTTGTTTGTTGATTTATTGATGATCGCCATTTTGACTGGAGTGAGGTGGTATCTCATTGTGGTTGTTATTTGCATTTCTCTAGTGATTAGTTAGATTGAGCACTTTTTCATATGCCTGTTGGCCATCTGAATGTCCTCTTTTGAGAAATGTCTCTTCATGTCCTCTGCACATTTTTTAATTGGGTTGCTTTGGTGTTGATCTGAATGAATGTTTTATAAATTTGGTTATTAACCCCTTATTAGATGTATCATTGTATCCCATTCAGTAGGCTGCCTTTTTGTTTTATTGATGGTTTCCTTTGCTGTGAAGAAACTTTTAAGTTTGATGTAATCCCATATGTTTATTTTTTCTTTTACTTCCCTTGCTTTAAGGGATATATCAGTAAAAATATTGCTCAGATAATGTCTGCAAATTTACTCCCTATATTTTCTTCTAGGAATTTTATGGTTTCGGGTCGTACATTTATTGCTTTGACTTTTTAACACCAAAGTTCTGGGTTTTCTTTTTATTATTTTTGGAAAGCAATAACAGACAGCAGATGGACAGAATGAACTGGATTGTTGAAAGCATACTTTGGGAGTCAAAGGAGTGCAGGGTGGTGCTCAGGCTTTTTTCAACAGGTATGAGAACACAGATCTGAATGTAATGATAAAGCCAGCTCTATCTGTAAAAAAGGGAGAGAGATGAGACCTAGTAGGGGGCAGGGAATGGTAGTCTGTCAGCCTATCCTCCCTGTGGCTTTTCTTTTTTTTTTGGTAGAGGTCCTAAAGGCATAGGCCGGAAATTTAAGTAATATGTAGGTCAATATCCCTCCAAATCTTCACTCTTCCATACATTGTTGGACATTTCTTTGTGTCGCAGACGTTGCTGGCACCATATACCATGTTTAACACACAGTAAGCCTCCAGTCTCTGAGTAAGAGACACTCAGCTCAGTTTTGCTCTAAGGCAATAGAATCTGGCAACTCAGCGGGCTTCTAACATATTATTTCAATACTTTAATTTTTTTTTAAGCATTGAAATTTTTAATACTGTTAAATTTTTTTCAGTGAATTCATGTTTTGGAAACTGGGGCCATGGTTTGAGATTTGCATGCTAAGGCTCCTTGACCACTGTGTTTCCTGTCCCATCATAGAAAAGAAGTACAATTAGATGAGTGAATTTCAATGCATTGATCATGACAAAAAGTGTGAATGTTGATTGGGTTATTACATTTATTGTCTCTGTATAGTAAATGCTTTCTCTTGTCCCTGTCCAGGTCATAGTTTCTGTCAATACAGTGCTCAAACCACAAGTCTTGATTGGTAAGTATTCCCCATATTTGGTGCTATTTTTTCCAGATTGCTATCTGATGTGTTTCTTTCAAACATGCAGAGCTCCTGTGTCTGAACTTGATTTTACTTTTGACTGTCAATTTTACTGCAAGGTATTCAGTAACTGGGTCAGGATTTCTTTCTGATGAGTGATCAGATTTCATATTAAGTTGGGATTGAAGTTTTCAGAATATAAGTATACGAAATCTCAGAATAGGGGATTTTCTAACCACAGTTTACGCATTTGATATTGTTGCTCACTTTGGTGTATGTTTTAGAATATGGTCTTCTCCTGAAGCTACGTAATAAGCCTTACGAGTTGCACTCATTATTATCATCTGTAGAGTAAATGCTTACATTATGTATCTCTAATGCTTGGTGCTTTATAGCTTGCTTCCTGGGTTGCTTTCAAGTCAGTGAGTCCTCAATTCAAACCTGTTTTTGCCAGTAACTGTCTATCCTTGGTTCCTAACTAATTCTTTGAGTCTGTTTCCTTATCTGCAAAACAGAAATAACACTTTGCTATCAGGGATGTTGTGGGAATGAAGTGTGATAATCTTTGTAATGCACCCAATACACAGGAGGTCCTCAAGGAATTAGCCTCCCATTTCCTGAATGCACAGATTGGAGCAGGACATTATAGTGCCTGGTTTAGCCCCATTTCTGCCCCTTTCCTTTAATTATATTCTGTCCTTTCTCAGGTACAGAAAATTCCTGATAGATTACACTGGCTTCTCTTGGAAATCACACCTCTGTAATCTTGTTGTGAAGCAAGAGGTGGCTCAGGGAGCCAGGATTTTCCATGTTCTGAGCTTAGTTCTTCTGTTCTGGCCAACTCGAACAGCTTACACTGAGACTGACATGGCTCAGCACCCAAAGGAACATTCTAGGATTTGTCAGGCCATGTGAGTTAGAGGGTACGTATTAATTAGCAGTCCCAGAAAGTTCTCTATTTCCTTGCTTGTAACATGTCACTTCTTGTCTGGGATTAGTTCGTTTAAGATTAGGTGAAAATGCTGACAATATGAAAGTTGGAAAAAATGCTGCATATGGATGTGCACTATTCTAAGATGTTTTCAAAGAGACTTTTAACCTTTAGTCTCAAAAGATACCTGTGGTTCCTCTACTTTTATATTAGCACAGGTTTTATTCTGGTAAGATCATGGAACCTAAAGTTCACCCACCCAAGGTCAAAAAAATGCACATTCTTTTTTATTAGAAACAAAAGTGTCTAGCTGTTACATAGCACATTGACGTTTCAAAGCTTTTTGATTTAACCCTGTTATTGGTTAAATTACTTTAAAGCTCTCACAGTGGGGATGATTGCTATTTCCCATTAACTGAAAAACTGAGTCTGGAGGTATTTAGAAAAGCTTTCCCCCAAAACCACTTAGTGAAACTGTGCCAGCCAAGTTCCTTCACCAAGTAACATGACAGTGACCTTAACTTATTTGCTACTCCAAAAAAAGGTGTGAAATTTAACTAACTGCCCCTTCCACACACACTTGTGCCCACTGCCCAGTGCTGTCATCTTGGGTGCCTTCATTCAGGCAGTTGTGGAGAAGGCCTAAATGAACGGTTTAGTGGATAATTTCACTAAGTATTGGCATTTTAAAAGTGGTCACAAAGCAGAGGAATCCAGAAGGGTTAATATCTATTTGGATGGATATCCCCAGAATTCAGAAACGTAGAAAAAGTGCAAGTGACCCTATTCAGAACTTAAGGTGGAGCTTGGCTTCTTGAATCCTATAGAATCAGTCCTTTGCTCTTTGACTCACCTGGGATCTGCTCTGTGAATAGTTACTAATTATTTGGAGTATTAATGGGTTATAAATTCTTCATTTGGTTTTTATACCTCAAACTCATGTTTGGATTAAATGTTTTTCATACTTCTTACTTATATGGCAACTGGAAAGACATTGGATTATAATGAAAATGTAAGGGTCCATTTATATGGATCTTTTTAGATTATGGATCTTTTGTGTATGAAAAATTAATTTACTTAGTACTTGATGAAAAAACACCACGTACACGAAGGGCAATAATGCTCAAATGCTATTTTCTTTAAAAATAACTTCAAGTTATAATATGTGCTCATTAAGAAGGTTTAGAGGCTACAAAAAGTGATATTCTGGTAAATGTTTAGCAACCAGCTCCCTAAAACAAGGGAAAACATCCTAATTTGTAGCATTTGCCAATTTCTGAGGTGAAAATACTCCCACCACAGCCAATTTTAAGCCACAAACATGACATAACTGAATGCAGATTTAGGAGGAGATGTGCACTATCCACTCATATGAGCCAGCTCTTACACAGCACTTGAATGAACTTTAAAATTGCTGACAATCCAGTTAGAGTTATGACCACTGCCAACGTTTTAGTGTTTTTCCAACTAGTCTTTCTATGAAAATACCATATTGGTTCTGATGAAGAGTCTCATAGTTGGTTTTTTAGTAAGTAAATCTATGCTTTCTCATTCAGATATTTGACTCCATTTTTGTTTCCAAACTCAAATATTATGTACACACTTAGGAAGGGCATAATGATTCAGTGAATTTGTTTTAAATATTTTAATTCTTGTTAATCCTAATGCTCTGAAAAGCATTGTACAGTGTGACATTTAAAAAGTTGTGTGGTTGATGCAGATTTATTGCCTATCTGGCTTCAATAACAGCATATAAGTATGTAGGAATAGTTAAAAGACCACGATCCTTACAGGAACAGTTACAGTTCATTTGTACGGCTTGATGCAGACTAATTGTAGGTCTGGCCCATGGGAATATAAACGCAAGTGACAGAGGCTTTCTCTGTTCGGTTCATATTTGCAATCCCAATGTCTGGAATTGGTTGTAGGAATAACTTGTCTCAGATCTAGGTCAGCTGTCAAAAGGGACAAGAGGCATTGCTATGTGTCTGTATGTAGATATAAGAAATTCTGTCCAAGGTTTAGGAGGAGCTGATGAGGTTGCCACACCTGTGGCTGAATCAGGCAGAATCTCTAGGTCACTCTAGTAGAATACAACATAAGGACTTTGGATAGCCATGAATGCTTCAGGAGAGCTTCGTGACTGCTAGATCCCCAAACAGCAGACCTGTGGGCTTCTGCTGGAGCTCTTCTAGAATCAAGAATGGAGGTTCTGCTTTCCTTGCTTGGGTCTTTCTCTAGCTGATGACACAGTGATTAATGCCTGGGGAAAGACTTCACAAGAGGAGGCAGGATAAGAGATGCCGGCTGGAAGCATGATGGAAGAGAGTGAAGAGAGAAGGATTGTTCACAGTCCACAAAGGGACACATGCAGGCTGCTGCTCAGAGAGTATTTTCTTTAAATTTGATCTCTTCCCAACAGATCCAGTTTTACTGTTTCCACTTGGGCTGATAAGTGTCCGCTTGTCAGGATTCTTGTGAAGGTGAGGATATATGAGAAGACAAGCACAGAAGACAAGCATTTTTAATAATATATCATTGTGATATACAAAACAAACAAAATGGCTGCAGGAGAAAATTTTCACAGCTTGCATCAGTGTTAATTAGAACCAGTTAGAAGCCCTGGGTGTGAGAGGCTGCTTGTTTAATTTAAATAGCTATGTAGAGAAATTGGTCCTCACCAGTTAAAGCCATGGCTGCCACCCAGCCATAAGCAAACCTCAAAATCTTTCTGTTTCCTTGGAATTTTGACCAAAACAAAGTCACCCACACATACCTAATTAGTATAAGTGTACATCATTTGGGTACTTCAACCCAGTAAAATTTTGATTCCTCTATTAAGCAAAAAACACTTTCCAGCTACCTATTGTCAGCATCTCTGATTTTTGGCTATTCTATAAACCGGGCCTCCAACTGCACATACAGTTAGGTTGGAAATGTCAAAGGACCACAGGAGGATGTTTATGAAATTCCATTAAAATATGCTTTCACAAAATGGACATTTATTGGTATTCCAGAGGAGCTGGTAATGACTTCTTTTCCATCTGACTCTTCTCCTCACACCCTCCCCCTCACCTTGAACTTTGAATCTAGGAATCAATTTTGTCTAATTTCCAAATGTTGCTTGTCTGTAGTTTGGCTGGACTCATTATATATATACATATATCCAGAATGGAAGGTAATTTGGTGCATCTTAATGATATAAATAATACCTTGAACCTGAAAAGCCTTTTCTTTCTTCCAGCTATTTTGTTTTGTCATTTCTTAGCATAATCAATAGATACAGTGCTATTTTATTGAAATGAGAAGTTCTCTAAACAGTGCACTGACCCTAATGTCTTACTTCATGATAAACTCTACTCATCACATATAGACATTTGTTAGAATTTGTGTTTTTCATGGCAGTCTAATGAGTCAAAAGTAATTCAGAAAAGATTGTCCCTTGGTGGGGCTGACATGCATTCCCTGCAGTCTCTCTGTGCAGGGCTTTTCAGAATAGAGGTTACCTTCCTACTCACTGGGTGGACAAACCAGTCAGAAAATAGAAGTTCGTGGTTTTTTTTTCTTATTTATATCAAACTTAAACAAGTATGACATTTAAAAAATAAAATAATTCCATGAGGTTTACTCATAAAAACAGTAGTTCCTCCAGCTTACCACCATCTCCCCATTTCTTGCTCACCATGTTTATCCAGAAGTGTCACCATGTGATTTTGCAATTGCAGAAATAACTGGTGCTGAAAACTGCTAAGAAAAATGTGAGAGCACTAGAAGGATTTAAGATGGGGTGCTACAGCCACTTTGGTTGTCTGTATCTCTGAAGGAATGAGAAATACAGAGGATAAGTCTTCAGAAAGAGGATCAGGAGAGAAGGAGTGGCAGATAGAAAATGGTCTTTTCCCTTCAGAGGCTAACAGCCTAGAGGTGGGGAAAGGACTGGGAACAGCATCACTGTATAGAGCTGCTCCCAAGGAAGAGGATAAAGCAAACAGAAAGACTAGGGCTTTTGGTGTGAAAGGTGTTATGGGCATTGGATGTTCAGAGGAGTGTCTCCTGTCCCCTTTCTCATTCCCACTCCTCCTTGGGCTTCAGCATCTCCCCAAACAGACAAGTGCCCTAAGGGACAACACAGATATAGGAGTTTAATTACCATGGCTTGAGATGTAGCCAGCAAATATGGAAGGAGACAAAACTGTACCATCAAGAGACAAACTTATGATGGTCTGTAAACACTGCCTCTCCCTACAGGATTCATTCAGAATACAGACATTCAAAAGAAATGTCTAGCACTGTTGTCACTCGATTTTTTAAACTTTCATGTGTCTTCCTACCTTAACCCTTGGAGTTTGCTTCAACTAATAATGATTAGGACCTAACGGAGAGACTTTAAATTTTAGTATCTTTGAAGGGAATCTCAGTTTGAGATGCATCAATTTCCTTAAATGCTTTGTTTAAATATGTATTCTATGGTGTATTATTTAAACACTTGGGCAAGAAAGCTGGTAGGCACAATCCTGTTATCACTATCATCTTTCTTGGTCTATTATTAAAGTGACAGAGACTGATTGCTCTTGATACATGAGGAAACGATGCTAAGTAGTCTTCATCATCACTCTTTATCATCTAGCACCTGAGAATCATTATGGATAGCCCTGAAAAGTTATTGTATTCACCAAAATGCAGAAGGATATTTGAGCTTCACTGTAAGTGTTGTTTCTTTTTAATTTATTGGTGTGACAATTGTTAGTAAAATTACATAGATTTCAGGTGTACAATTCTGTATTACATCATCTATAAATCCCACTGTGTGTTCACCACCCAGAGTCAGTTCTCCTTCCATCACCATATATTTGATCCCCCTAACCCTCATCTCACACCTCCCGCCCCCCTTAACCTCTGGTAACCACTAAACCATTGTCTGTGTATAGGAGCTTTTGTTTGTCTTGCTCTTTTGTTGGTTTTGGTTTATATACCACATATCAGTGAAATCATAGGGTTTTCTGCTTTTTCTAACTGACTTATTTCGCTTAACATCATACTCTCAGATCCATCCATGTTGTCACAAATGTTCCTATATCATCTTTTCTTAAGGCCGAATAGTATTCCATTGTGTGTATATACCACAACTTCTTTATCCATTCATCTATCAAAGGACATTTTGGTTGTTTCCATGTCTTGGCCACGGTAAACAAAGCTACAATGAACATTGGAGCACTTGTGTCTTTACGTATAAATGTTTTCAGATTTCTGGGGTACATACCCAGGAGAGGGATTGCTGTGTCATATGGTAATTCTATTTGTAATTTTTTGAGGAAACTCCACACTGCCTTCCATAACAGCTGCACCAGTCTGCATTCCCACCAACAGTGTATGAGGGTTCCTTTTTCTCCACAGCCTCTCCAACACTTGTTACTATTTGTCTTGTTGAGGGTAGCCATTCTGACTGGGGTGAGGTGATATATCATTGTGGTTTTTATTCGCATTTCTCTGATGACTAGTGATGTTGAACATTTTTTCATGTCTATTTGCCATTTGTATGTCCTCTTTGGAGAAATGTCTCTTCAGGTCCTCTGCCCATTTTTCAGTTGGCTTCTTTCTTTTTTTCTTGTTGAGTTGTATGAGTTCGTTGTATATTTTGGATATTAGCCCCTTATTGGAGGCACTGTTTCCAAAAACCTTTTCCCATTCAGTTGGTTGTCTCTTTAGTTTGTCAATGGTTTCTTTTGCTGTGCAGAAGCTGTTAAGTTTCATATAGTCCCATTCGTTTAATTTACCTTTTACATCCATTGCCTTTGGAGTCAAATTCATAAAATGCTCTTCAAATCCAAGACCCATAAGTTTAGTACTTATGTTTTCTTCTATGCAGTTTATTGTGTCAGGTCTTATGCTTAAGTCTTTGATCCGTTTTGAATTAATTTTGGTACATGGTGACAGACAGCAGTCCAGTTTCATTCTTTTGCACGTAGCTATCCAGTTCTCCCAGCACCATTTATTGAAGAGGCTGTCTTTCCTCCATTGTATGTTTTTAGCTTCTTTGTCAAAAATTATCAGTCCATATTTATGTGGTTTTATTTCTGGGTTCTTAATTCTATTGCATTGGTCTATGTGTCTGTTTTTCTGCCAGTATCATGCTGTTTTGATTATTGTAGCCCTGTAGTACAAGCTAAAGTCAAGGAGTGTGATACCTGCAGTATTGGTCTGTTTGCTTAAGATTGCTTTGGCTATTCGGGGTCTTTTGTGGTTCCAAATAAATCTGAGGAATGTATTGTTCTATTTCTTTAAAAAATGCCATTGGGATTTTGATGGGGATTGCATTAAATCTGTATATTGCTTTGGATAATATGGCAATTTTAACTATGTTGATTGTTCCAATCCATGAGCACGAAATGTCTTTCCATTTCTTTGTGTCATCTTCAATTTTTTTCAAAAATGTCTTATAGTTTTCAGCATATAGGTCCTTCACATCCTTGGTTAAGTTTATTCCTAGGTATTTTATTTTTTTTGCTGCAATTGCAAAAGGAATTGTTTTCTGTATCTCTTTTTGATATTTCATTGTTAGTACATAGGAATGCAATGGACTTTTGTAAGTTGATTTTGTAGCCAGCAACTTTACTGTATTTGTTCATTGTTTCTAATAGTTTTTTTGGTGGAGTCTTTAGGGTTTTCTATATATAGCATCATGTCATCAGCAAAGAGTGATAATTTAACTTCTTCATTCCCAGTTTGGATGCCTTTTATTTCATTCTCTTGCCTGATTTCTCTGGCGAGGACTTCCAACACTATGTTGAAAAGCAGAGGTGATAGGGGACAACCTTGTCGTGTTCCTGAACGTAGAGCAAAGGGCTTCACATTTTCCCATTAATGATGAGATTAGCTGAGGTCTTGCTATAGACAGACTTTATTATGTTAAGTTATTTTCCTTCTATACCTATGTTATTAAGTGTTTTAATCATAAATGGATGTTGTATCTTGTCAAATGCTTTTTCTGCATCAATTGATATTTTCATATGATTTTTGTCCTTTCTGTGGTTTATGTGATGTATCACATTGATGGATTTGCGGATGTTGAACCATCCTTCTGCCCTGAGGATGAACCCACTTGGTCGTGATAAACAATATTTTTAATGCATTGTTGTATTTGATTTGCTAGAATTTTGTTTAAGATTTTTGCATCTGTATTAATCAGAGATATTGGTATGTAGCTTTCTTTTTTTGTGTTGTCTTTACCAGGTTTTGGTATCAGAGTAATGTTGGCCTCATAAAATGAATTAGGGAGTACTGTCTCTTCTTCAATTTTTTGGAAGAGTTTGAGCAGGACTGGTATTAGATCCTCTTTGAAGGTTTGGAAGAATTCACCAGTGAAGCCATCTGGTCCCAGACTTTTGTTTTAGGGAAGGTTTTGGATGACTTATTCAATTTTGTTACTGGTGATCGGTCTGTTTAGATTTTCCAGTTCTTCATGGTTCAGCCTTGGAAGGCTATATGTTTCTAACAACTTGTCCATTTCTTCTAGGTTATTGAATTTGGTGGCATATAGTCCTCCATAGTATTCTTGGATGATCCTTTGTATTTCTGTGGTGTCCGGGATAACTTCCCCTTTTTCATTTCTGATTTTCTTAATTAGTGTTTCTCTCTTTTTATCTTAGTGAGTCTAGCCAAAGGTTTGTCAATTTTGTTAATCTTTTCAAAGAACCAGCTCTTTGTACATTCATTTTTTCCTATTGTCTTTTTGTTCTGTATTTCATTTAGTTCTGCTCTGATTTTTATGATTTCCTTTATTCTGCGGACCTTGGGTTTCACTTGTTCTTCTTTTTCTAGTTCTTTATGGTATAACATGAGGTTATTTAATTGGGATTTTTCTTGTTTCTTGAGATAAGCCTGTAATGATATAAATTTCCCTCTTAAAACTGCTTTCGCTGCATCCCAAAAATTTTGGTAGGATATATTTTCATTGTCATTTGTTTCTATGTATCTTTTGATCTCTCCTCTAATTTCTTCTTTGACACAGTCGTTCTTTAAAAGTATGTTGTTTAATCTCCATGTATTTGTGTTTTTTCCTGCTTTCTTTTTGCAGTTGATATCCAGTTTAAATGCCTTGTGATCAGAGAATATGCTTGGTATGATTTCAATCTTCTTAAATTTGCTGAGGCTGATTTTATGTCCCAATATATGGTCCATCCTTGAGAATGTTCCATGTACATTAGAAAAGAATGAATATTCTGATGTTTTAGCATGAAGTGCTCTATATATGTCAATTATGTCCACTTCATCTAATGTGTAATTTAGGGCTGCTATTTCGTTATTCATTTTCTGTTTGGATAATGTATCCATAGCTGTCAATGATGTATTTAAGTCATCTAGTATAATTTTCTTTTGGTCAGTTTCTCCCTTTAGCGCTGTAAGTAGTTGCTCACAGTAGTATATTTCAGTGCTCCCTGATTGGGGGCATAAAAATTGATGACTGTTATGTCTTCTTATATAGTCACCTTTACCATTTTGAAATGTCCATCTTTGTCTCTTGTTATCTTTTTCACCCTGAAGTCTATTTCATCTGATATCATTATAGCTACAATTGATTTTCTCTGTGTACCATTTGCTTGGAGTATCAATTTCCACCCTTTCACTTTAAGTCTATGCTTGTCCTTGTAGCTGAGATGTGTCTCTTGGAAACAGCATATGGTTGGGTTTAGTTTTTTGATCCAATCTGCTACTCTGTGCCTTTTTATTGTTGAGTTCAGTCCATTTACATTTAGGGTGATTATTGATATCTGAGAATTTCCTGTCATTCTATCTTTAGTTTTCTGGTAAGGCTGTGTCTCCACTGTTTCTTTGCCTTTTTGTTGTTGTGTATTATTTCTGTGTGGTGGTATTCTATGATGTTTCTGACTATTTCTTCTTTTATTACAGTATATATTTCAGTTCTGGATTTTTTTGAGTTGTTACCCTTAAGTTTACTTAAAAGAAAGCTTGATATTTAGAGTATTCCATTTACTTCAGCACGCTTACTTACTCCATGCCAATACTCCAGTTAAGGCCTTTACTCTCCCCTGTTTTATGTTTTGGTTGCCACAAATTGTCCCTGTTGATGGTAGTCGAATAGCCTCTTTTAGTATTTCTCGTAGTGCAGGTCGTGTATTAGAAAATTACCTCACCTTCTGTATGTCTGGAAAAGTCTTTATCCTCCTTCATATCTAAAGGATATCTTTGCTGGGTATATTTTTCTTGGCTCATACTTTCTGTCTTTCAATAGTTTGAATATATGGTTCCATTCCCTCCTGGCTTGCAAATTTTCTGCTGAAATAGCTGATGATAATCTAATAGGCTTTCCTTTGTAGGTTACCGTCTTCTTTTTCCTGGCTGCCTTGAGGATTCTTTCTTTCTCGTTGATTTTAGACAGCTTCAATACAATGTGCCTGGGAGAAGGCCTGTTGGGATTGAGGTAATTAGGTGTTCTATTTGCTTCTTGCATTCGATGATCCACTTCTGTCCACATGTTTGGAAAGTTTTCATCAACAATTTGTTTGAATATATTCTCTGTTCCCTTCTTTCTTTCTTGTCCTTCTGTTATGCCCGTTACTCTTATATTGCTCTTTCTGATGGAGTCAGAAAGTTCTTATAGAGTTCTTTCATTTCTTTTAAGTCTCAAGTCTCTTTCTTCTTCCACTTGTGTCATTTCCAGGTTTATTTCTTCGATGTCACTGATTCTTTCCTCCATCTGATCAACTCTGCTACCTAAGCTGGTTGTTTCATTCTTCATTTCTTTTATTGAGTTCTTAATCTCCAGAAATTCTTCTTGGGTTTTATTTTCTAATTTCAATCTCTTTCGTAAAATGCTCGTGTTGTTCTGTGATTGCGTTTCTGAGTTCATTAAACTGCCTTTCTGTGTTTTCTTGCATCTCGTTGAGTTTTTTCAGAACTGCAATCTTGAATTCTCTGTCATTTAAGTCACATATTTCCATATCCTTAAGTTCCTTTTCTGGAGACTGTTCAGTTTCTTTCTGAGCTGTCTTGTTTCCTTAGTTATTCATGGCAATTACTGGTTTATTATTTCTCTTCCCAGACATCTACAGGAGTGGCTTCTGCAACAGGTTGATAAGAAGAGGTCTTTCTTTTGTTTTCCAATATTTGTTGCTAGAATGTTTTATTTTCTCACTGACTGCAGCCTTTCTTTCTCTCTCACAGTGTAGTGCTATGTTTTCTCTGCACTATTCCAGCTTCTCACACAATGGGGGGATTCCCTGGGAGACTGGCTTCTCCCATGTTAATAGTTCGCCTGGGTCACAGGGCACAGTGTCCGTGTGGGTATGCGGAGAGCTTTTGAAGTTCCAAAGCTTTTTCTGCACCAGATTCGTAGCCCGTATGTTTTAGCAGTTCTGTTTACTCTTACAGGGATTCGCTGAGATAGGTGGGGCCAGGGGCAGGCTGAGTTGTGAGAGGTGGCCCAGAGCAATGGCGACACACCCCACCACTGCTGGTCCTGCTTACACAGCTCCCTCCCCTTTGCTGGAACTAGTTGGGCTGCGAATCTGTGTCTGAGGTCCACAGTTCTCAGAACAGCAAATATTCTGTTTTTTGATCTCACACTGCTACTGTTCTGCTTCTAGCACTGGGCAGGTGGGGGCTGGTCGAGCTCTGGGAGGGTAGGGAAGTGACAGCTAGTCTCAGTGCGTAAGGCTTCCGTTCTGTGCTCGGCAGTGAGGGCTTAAACCACTGTTTTCTGCCTTTTTGCCTCTATCTTTTCTCCCAGGTCTCTGCCATGAGCCTTGGTTTCAGCCGTGTTATATGCTGTCCCCTCAGCCCTACCTCAGTGACGCAGACCTAACTCAGTGCTCCAAGCTCGCTGCATCCTAAAACTACTGCACATATGGGAGAGGGAAGAACTCGGACTGCTAGGGCTCTGTTTATGGCCCATGAGGAAGAGGGGACAACATATAACAAGGCTGAACCCAACGCTCACGGCAGAGACCTCAGAGCCACGACTTAGGGAAGAAGGCTGGAAACGGTGGTTTAAGTCCTCAATGCCGAACAGAGAATGGAAGCCTTAGGAACTGAGACTAGCTGCTCCTAGAAACAATGGAGACACAGTCTCACCAGAAAACTAAAGATAGAATGATACGAAATCCTCACATATCAATAATCACCCCAAATGTAAATGCACTGAAGTCACCAATAAAAAGGCATAGAGTAGCAAACTGAATCAAAAAACTAAGCCCAACCATATGCTGTCTCCAAGAGAGGCATCTAAGCTACAAGAACAAGCACAGATTCAAAGTGAAAGGGTGGAAATTGGCCCTGCAAGCTAATGGTATCCCAAGAAAAGCAGGTGGAGCTATACTGAATTCAGGTGAACCAGATTTCAGGGTGCAAAAGGTAACAAGAGACAAAGACGGACGTTTCATAATTGTAAAGGGGACTGGAATGGTAAAAGAAGATGTGATAGTTATCAATATTTATGCTCCCATTCAGGGAGCACTGAAATATACCAAGCAACTACTAACGGAACTAAAGGGAGAAATTGACCAAAACACAATTATACTAGGGGACTTAAATACATCATTGACAACTATGGATATATCATCCAAACTGAAATTAAACAATGATATAGCAGCTCTAAATGACACATTAGATGAAATGGACATAATTTACATATATAGAGCACTTCATCCTAAAACATTAGACTATACATTTTTTTTCTGGTGTACATGGAACATTCTCAAAGATAGAACATATATTGGGACATAAAGCTAACGTCAACAAATTTAAGAAGATTGAAATCATACCACGCATATTCTCTGATCACAAGGCTTTGAAATTGGACATCAACTGCAAAAAGAAAGCAGGAAAAAACACAAACAAATGGAGATTAAACAAAATACATTTAAAGAATGACCAGGTGAACGAAGTAATTAGAGGAGAGACCAAAAGATAGATAGAAACAAATGATAATGAGAATGCATCCTACCAAAACTTTTGGGATTCTGCAAAAGCAGTTTTAAAAGGGAAATTTATGGCATTACAGACCTATCTCAAGAAACAAGAAAAATCCCAAATAAATAACCTCACATAACACCTTCAAGAACTAGAAAAAGAAGAACAAATGAGACCCAAGGTCCGCAGAATAAAGGAAATCATAAAAATCAGAGCAGAACTAAATGAAATAGAGAACAAAAAGACAATAGAAAAAAAATTAATGTCACAAAAAGCTGGTTCTTTGAAAAGATTAAGAAAATTGACAAACGCTTGGCTAGACTCACTAAGATAAAAAGAGAGAAGACACTAATTAACAAAATCAGAAATGAAAAAGGGGAAGTTATCCCGGACACCACAGAAATACAAAGAATCATCCAAGAATACTATGGAGGACTATATGCCACCAAATTCAATAATCTAGCAGAAATGGACAAGTTGTTAGAAACATATAGCCTTCCAAGGCTGAACCATGAAGTACTGGAAAATCTAAACAGACCGATCACCAGTAACGAAATTGAATGAGTCATCCATAACCTTCCCAAAAGCAAAAGTCCGAGACCAGATGGCTTCACTGGTGAATTCTACCAAACCTTCAAAGAGGATCTAATACCAATCCTGCTCAAACTCTTCCAAAAAATTGAAGAAGAGACAGTACTCCCTAACTCATTTTATGTGGCCAACATTACCCTGATACCAAAACCTGCTAAGGATAACACAAAAAAAGAGAATTACAGAGCTATATCTCTGATGAATACAGATACAAAAATCCTAAACAAAATTCTAGGAAATCGAATACAACAATGCATTAAAAAGATTTAAAAAAAAAAAAAAGATTATTCATCATGACCAAGTTGGGTTCATCCCAGGGGCACAAGAATGGTTCAACATTTGCAAATCTATCAATGTGATACATCACATAAAGAAATAAATAACAAAAATCATATGATTATATCAATTGATGCAGAAAAAGCATCTGACAACATGCAATGTCCATTTATGATTAAAACACTTAATAAAATAAGTATAGAAGGAAAATAACTAACATAATAAAGGCCATATGTGACAAGCCCTCAGCTAATCTCATAATTAATGGTGAAAAACTGAAGTCCTTTGCTTTATGTTCAGGAACACGACAGAGCTGTCCCCTATCACCTCTGCTATTCAACATAGTGTTGGAAGTCCTTGCCAGAGCCATCAGGCCACAGAAAGAAATAAAAGGCATCCAAATTGGGAAAGAAGAAGTGAAATTGTCACTCTTTGCAGATGACATGACGCTATATATAGAAAACCTTAAAAAGTCCACCAAAAAACTATTAGAAACAATGAACGAATACAGTAAAGTTGCCGGTTACAAAATCAAGCTACAAAAGTCCATTGCGTTCCTATGTACAAACAATGAAATCTGAGAAAAAGAAATCAAGAAACAATTCCTTTTGCAATTGCAGCAGAAAAATAAAATACCTAGGGATAAACTAAGCCAAGGATGTGAAAGACCTATATGCTGAAAACTGTAAAACATTTTTCAAAGAAATTGAAGTAGACACAAAGAAATGGAAAGACATTCCGTGCTAATGGATTAGAACAATCAACATAGTTAAAATGGCCTTATTACCCAAAGAAATATACAGATTTAATGCAATCCCCATCAAAATCCCAATGGCATTTTTTAAAGAAATAGAACAAAATATCATCAGATTTGTTTGGAACAACAAAAGACCCCGAGTAGCCAAAGCAATCTTTAAAAAAAAAGAACAATACTAGAGTTATCACACTCCCTGACTTTAGCTTGCACTACAGGGCTACAATAATGAAAACAGCATGGTACTGGCAGAAAAACAGACACATAGACCAATGGAATAGATATTGAGAATCCAGAAATAAAACCACATAAATATGGACAGATAATTTTTGACAAAGAATCTAAAAGCATACAATGGAGGAAAGACAGCCTCTTCAATAAATGGTGCTCCGAGAATTGGATAGCCACGTGCAAAAGAATGAAACTGTACTGCTATCTGTCACCATGTACCAAAATTAATTCAAAATGGATCAAAGACTTAAGCATAAGACCTGACACAATAAACTGCATAGAAGAAAACATAGGTACTAAACTTATGGACCTTGGGTTCAAAGAGCATTTTATGAATTTGACTCCCAAGACAAGGGAAGTAAAAGCTAAAATATATGAATAGGACTATATGAATGGCTACCATCAACAAGACAAATAGTAACAAGTGTTGAAGAGGCTGTGGAGAAAAAGGAACCCTCAGACACTGTTTGTGGGAATCCAGACTGGTGCAGCCGTTATGGAAGGCAGTGTGGAGGTTCCTCAAAAAATTACGAATAAAATTACCATATGACCCAGCAATCCCTCTCCTGGGTATCTACCCAAAAAATCTTAACGTGTTTATCCATAAAGACACGTGTGAAGATTTTCGCAAACAGTTCCTCTGATAAGGGACTAATATCCAAAATATACAAGGAACTCATGAAACTCAACAACAAAAAAACAAACAACCCAATTGAAAAATGGACAGAGGACCTGAAGAGACATTTCTCCAAAGAGGACATACAAATGGCAAATAGACATATGAAAAAATGCTCAACATCGCTAATCATCAGAGAAATGCAAATGAAAACCACAATGAGATATCACCTCACCCCAGTCAGAATGGCTTTCATCAACAAAACAAATAGTAACAAGTGTTGGAGAGGCTGTGGAGAAAAAGGAACTCTCATACACTGTTGGTGGGAATGCAGACTGGTGCAGCCGCTATGGAAGGCAGTGTGGAGGTTCCTCAAGAAATTACGAATAGAATTACCATATGACCCAGCAATCGCTCTCCTGGGTATCTACCCCAAAAATATAAAAGCATTTCTCTATAGAGACACGTGTACGCCAATGTTCATTGCAGCTTTGTTTACGGTGGCCAAGACATGGAAACAACCAAAATGTCCTTCGATAGATGAATGGATAAAGAAGTTGTGGTACATATACACAATGGAATACTATTCGGCGTTAAGGCAAGATGATATAGGAGCATTTGTGACAACATGGATGGATCTCGAGAGAATAATGCTAAGTGAAATAAGTCAGACAGAAAAAGCAGAGAACCCTATGATTTCACTGATATGTGGTATATAAACCAAAAAGAACAAGACAAACAAATGAGAAACAAAAACTCATAGACACAGACAATAATTTAGTGGTTACCAGAGGGTAAGGGGGTGGGGGGTGGGTGATGAGGGTAAAGGGGATCAAATATATGGTGACGGAAGGAGAACTGACTCTGGGTGGTGAACACACAATGGGATTTATAGACGATGTAATACAGAATTGTACACCTGAAATCTATGTAAATTTACTAACAATTGTCACCCCAATAAAATTAATTAAAAAAAAAAAGACACGTGTGCTCCAGTGTTCATTGCAGCTTTATTTACGGTGCCAAGGCATGGAAACAACTAAGATTTTCCTCAATATATGAATGGATAAAGTAGTTGTGGTATGTATACACAATGGGATACTATTCGTCGGTAAGAAAATACGAATATAGGACCATTTGTGACAACATGGATGGAACTTGAGAGTATAATGCTAAGCGAAATAAGTCAGACAGAAAAAGCAGAGAGCCCTATGATTTCACCGATATGTGGTATATAAACCAAAAACAACAAAAGAACAAGGCAAACAAATGAGAAACAAAACTCTCAGACACAGACAATAGTTTAGTTATTACCACTAGTGTGGAGGGGGGTGGGAGACGAGGGTAAGCGGGATCAAATATATGATGATGGAAGGAGAACTGACTCTGTGTGTTGAACACACAATGGGATTTATAGATGATGTAATACAGAATTGTACACCTGAAATCTATGTAATTTTACTAATTGTCACCCCAATAAACTTTTAAAAAAGGAAGGGAGGGAGGGAGGAAGGGAGGGAGGGAGGGAGGGAGGGAGAGAGAGAGAGAGAGAGAGAGAGAGAGAGAGAGAGAGAGAGAGAGAAAGAGAGAAAGAGAGAAAGAAAGAAAGGAAGGAAGGAAGGAAGGAAGGAAGGAAGGAAGGAAGGAAGGAAGGAAGGAAGGAAGGAAGGAAGGAAGAAAGAAAGAAAGAAAGAAAGAAAGAAAGAAAGAAAGAAAGAAAGAAAGAAAGAAAGAAAGAAAGAAAGAAAGAAAGAAAGAAAGAAAGAAAGAAAAAGTCTTGTGTCTCTGACCCAAGAGTCTCGTGTCTTCTTCCAGCATCCATAAAACTTACAGGCTAATCTGTTGCTTGCCAGTAGAGTGGAGGGAGGGAGGGAGGGAGAGAGAGAGAGAGAGAGAGAGAGAGAGAGAGAGAGAGAGAGAGAGAGAGAGAGAGAGAGAGAGAGAGAGAGAAAGAGAGAAAGAGAGAAAGAAAGAAAGGAAGGAAGGAAGGAAGGAAGGAAGGAAGGAAGGAAGGAAGGAAGGAAGGAAGGAAGGAAGAAAGAAAGAAAGAAAGAAAGAAAGAAAGAAAGAAAGAAAGAAAGAAAGAAAGAAAGAAAGAAAGAAAGAAAGAAAGAAAGAAAGAAAAAGTCTTGTGTCTCTGACCCAAGAGTCTCGTGTCTTCTTCCAGCATCCATAAAACTTACAGGCTAATCTGTTGCTTGCCAGTAGAGTAAAATCTCAGAGCTTTCACTTATTGACAATCCAGTTTGTTTGGGTTTGTGTCACTTGTAATGAAAAGCATCCTGACTAATGTAGGTGGACTATACCACTGTGACAGTTTTTTAAGGGAAGGTATTTTAGGAGATTCTATTGTAGTGAATCATTTTTTATATAACTTTTGTTTTGTTTTGCTTTGCTCTTGTGCCATATAATGTAACTACGAAAAATTTAAAAAATATATTTTATTTCCTTTTTGTAGTCTCTCATTGATTTTCAAGAGGGTTCAGCTAAATTTCTAAATTTTAACTTCTTACTTCGGTCAGTTTCTTTTTCTTACTTATTTTGGGCAAGTTCTATATACTGGGTTTCAGTGCCTTTTTTTTCTCAGATTTCTCTTTTTTTCTGGCCCAAACCTTTGTTTCCTCAATATATTCTTGTTTGTGGCGTCTCACTTTAGTGACACTTCTGAAACTGATGTGTTTTGTGTTTGTCAAAAAGCATCCATTGTTCAACTTTTTTCCATGAATACTTTCAGGCTATCTAAAATCTACTCCAAGATTTGGTTTTCTCTGTCTTTGCCTTACTTGGCTTACACTTTATCATGTTTCATCTTTGATGTGCCTTTCTTAATGCCATGAATTAATCTGCCTCGTGCCTTTAGTAAACATGCAATTCCTTATGTCAACCCACCTACAATAATTGTCACTAGAAAATCATCCAGTAAATCTTAGTATTTTATGCTGATATTAGTAGACTTTTCTTCAAATCCATCTAAATTTTTGTCATCTTAATCTTTAAGAGGCAGTTTCTTGATTGCTATTCCTGCATACCTTGTGCTTCTGAATAATTTTCTGTCTCATGGCTCCTTCAGTGGATGGGTAGGGATCATCCTGCTCTGACTGCTGAGCTTTTCTTGTCTTTCATCGATTCTTAGGTTCTTAGATCCTGGTCACCCATTGTGATATTTAACAACTTAAATACATTTCCTTATATAATACATTCTTGAAGAGAATGTAGACCTGGGTGTATTTCCTTTTCTATTTTTATCTGTCTCTCCTGGTCTTCAAGATCTCATATCTATCTGCACAGGCTGACTTCTAAGATCTCATACTTCTAAGAACACTTACTTTGAACTTAATCTGTTTTAATTATTCCACTGTTCATGTTCTTTGATTTGGAAGATTATGTAACTTCTCTGAACTTTAGTTTTCTTAAGTATAAAATGGAGATGATAATGTCTGCCCCAGCTCATTAAACAGCTGTTGTGAGGGCAGGATTAGTTAACAGCATTGTTGAATGCTGGGTCCTCAAAAATGCCACCAGAATAACTTGTTGCTAAGCAAAATTAAGTTTATCCTTACTGTTGTAAGGAAGAACACTACCTTTACAGAGTATTGGTAGCATGTCAGGGGGGAAAGGTAAAATGGGGATAATTGTGAGGTTTGGGAATCTGAAGGTGGCTGTTTGAGTATGGGAGCTTGTTCAGAATTGGTTAAGGACCATGATGTAATAGTTAAGAATTGGACACAACAAGGGAAGGTTTTGAGACAAGGGCTTTGGTTTTAATCCTATCTGCTTAAATTTTTCTGTTCATTTGAATATTTCTTCCAGACATTTCTGGAATGAGCAACAGTTATTTGCAGTGTTTTCTTCATAAGCCAGTTACCTGGAATAGTAAAGTCATGTTGATGAATACAGTATAATAGTAAAATTACGTTTGATGAAACAGCCAAAGAATAAAATCATGTTAATGTAGGCAGTGAGCTGTGACAAGGGTGGGGGTCGATGTTTTTAGTTCCCAGTTCATGAAAGCACTTTGTAATTGATAAGTACTATATGGTTGTTGGTGGTAGTAGTATCGATAAGGCAAGCATTTTTTTTTATTCTTATGCTTTTTACCTAAATGCAATATATTTCTGCTTAAACTCAGTAGGAAAGGGAATCAATTCAAAATGACTAAACTTCTGAAGTGTCATTTAGCTTTCTTCAATACCTGGGCCCAACCTAGATTGAAAAAGTCAAGTACCATGTTTCCCCTAAAAATAAGACCTAGAGCTGATTAGCTCTAATGCGTCTTTTGGAGCAAAAAATAATATAAGATAATATAAGATCCAGTCTTATTTTACTATAAGACTGGGTATAATATAATATAATATAATACAATATAATATAATATAATAAATATAATATCAGGTACAATATAATATAATGTAATATAATATAATACCAGGTATAATACAATATAATATAATATAATATAATATAATATAATATAATATAATATAATAGTGGTTCTTATGTTAATTTTTGCTCCAAAAGATGCATTCGAGCTGATTGTCCGGTTGGGTCTATTTTTGGGGAAACATGGTATATAAACACTACACAATTCTTCTCTCCTCTTTTAGAAAGTGACTAATCATGAGAGATAATGAAGGGCAAATTCAGGGGTGGGTGTTAATTCAGGTTAATCTTTCATAACAAGATAAAATATTTGGGGGCAGATATACTCCAATATGCTGAGTGAAACAAAACTCCTCACCTAGCCAGCCAGAGGCAGCCTTCTCCTTCTTTATCTGCAAACAAAATATTGGTAGGTCTTTCCTTTCTAGCTTCCATTCTTGCCTTGATGCTGGCTCACTACTTAACTCCAGCTACATGGTATATAGACTTTTAAAAAACTCATTGGCCATAAACTGGAGAATAGGTTGCTTAACCCATACACTAATGTATGTAAAATATCATAAGATGATTATATTTAACATTGGACCAAAAGTCAAAATTTGGTTCTCCCAAGATCATTGCTACAGAGTCCATTGTCCCTAGTCTACATAAATATCAAATCAGTATTATTGATTAATCCTCTTTTATTTTGACAGTCAGGTGTGATTTTCTTCTAATAGATCTAACACTATTGTAGAAAATAAACAGATGCAGATGAAGGAGCATTGTCCTTTAGCATATATTATAGCTTTTTAGTAAGGTAGAACTTGTATATTAGTTTATTAACTTCGAAGAGCTCTTATGTGTTTGGAGTGGAGAAGGAAATGGCTACAGAAGCTGCTCTTAGTGCTTAGTATTGGTTACTGTTCCAAATTGATACCCAAGATGGAAGCTACAGTCTTTGGGTAACCCAATGTTGGAAGTGACATCCCAATACTTCTGCTATGTTCCCTTTGTTAAAAGCTAGTCAATAAATCCAGCCCACTTTGAAAGGGAGGAGATTGTACAAGGTTGTGAATACCAGGATTTGGGGATCGTTAGGGGCCATCTTTGAGGCTGCTTGCCACAATGCCTGACTTAGTGCTGCAGTTACTTCAAAGGCCCAGCAGTCATCAATGCTGTCTTCATTATGAAATCTTGTGAACTTGAAGAGTTAGCCTATGTATGAAACTGTCACCACTGTGAAAGAAGGAAATTCATAGAATCTTAAACTCATCCTATTTCATTGCTAGAAAGACTACAAGCATCACCTAGTTTAATGTTCCCTAGCATCCAGAGCACCAAGAAACCATTTGATTGTTTTCCCCATGGACTGCATGTTTAAAAAAATTGTATGAACCAAATAAACTACATTTAATAATAGTAGTAACACTTAATAGTGTTAATAGTAGCAACACTTAATAGTGTTAATGGTAGTAACACTTAATAGTGTTAAGTAGAAACTTTGGCATTAGAAATTATTGATTAGGGCTTCTGATAGCCTATGTTAATCCACTGAGTTGATAAATTCCTGCCTTTCTACTTTCCATGTTGCTGTATTCATGTTTTTGCACATGTTTATCTTAAACTCTCAGAATAGGGCTGTACAAATAACTCTCCACCTAGTCTGCCCTGGTTCTGATTTCACAGAGAATTCAATACATTAACACAACTCAAAAAAAAAAAATGGGGATGTCCGGGTGGCTCAGGTGGTTGGAGCGCTGTGCTCCTAACACGGACGTTGCCGGTTCGATTCCCACATGGGCCAGTGAGCTGCACCTTCTACAACTAAGATTGTGAACAACAGCTCAACCTGGAGCTGGGCTGCTGAGGCTGGCGCAAGCTGCCATGAGCTGCTGTGAGCTGCCGTGAGGGGCTGGCAGGTGACCAGGCGACCAGGCGACCAACTGGCTCAGCTGGGTAGAGTGCAATGCCCATAATACCAACATGGGCCAGTGAGCTGTGTCCTCCACAACTAGACTGAGAACAATGGCTTGACTGGGAGTTAGGGAGGGGGAGGGGAGGACAAACAGAGGGGGAGGGAGGAAGAGGGAAAAATGGAGGGAGGGATAACATGAAGAGATACTCGAAAGTCCTGATTACTTATTAATGATGTTTTTTTAAAAGAAAAAAAAACTGCTTTCCATTATGGGATATTTCTCCTTTTCTCCTCATTTCTTTTTTTCCTATAGCTGTAAGGTGTAGATAAAACAGCTGTGCTTAAAAGGAAACAACTGTTAATCGCAATTTTGTTTAGTGCTGTTGAACTGACAACCTGTCTGACAATTTTTTCTGATTCCCACCCACTCCCCCAAACTCTGGGCCTCTTTTGTTGCATACACATGCCAAATATTTTTCCATCTCAGGGCTTTTGCTCTTGCTATTTCTTCTGCCTGGAATGCTGGTCTTAGCCATCCCTGGTCTACTGATACCTAACTATTTATAGTCTTATTGCAGTGTGGGGTTTGACCATTGGAGTACAAATGTGTACCATCATGAATAGGAAAACTGGAAGGGGACTCAGAGGCTATATACCATGTTTCCCCAAAACTAAAACCTAACCGGAAAATAAGCCCTAGCATGATTTTTCAGGATGGCATCCCCTGAACATAAGCCCTAATGAGTCTTTTGGAGCAAAAATTAATATAAGACCCGGTTCTATTTTCGGGGAAACACGGTAGTAATTTTCCAATCTCAAAACAATGAAGAAAATAGATTTGCTCAGAATTGAAAGAATGCATCACATTCTTAAAATAAACTCAGAACAAGGCCAGACATTGAAAAGAATATGAAAAAACAAGGCAAAGAAATTATCCTTTTGCCAAGGGCCTTACATTCTAGTTAGAGGCAAAACTAACTTAAATTCACTGAACTGTATAACAAGTCTAAGGGAAGAAAACATTGCAATTTAGATTGAAAAGTTTTATGAAATCTTAATGGTGGGGTTCAACTTGTTTTGGTTTTCCAAGGGTAGAGCTAAAGTAAGAATCCACAGAGGAGAGGGAGAGAGGACTCAAGAGAAGAGAAAGATGTGAGGTAAGGGGACAAAAGTGGGAATGCACAGATAGACCTGTGATCCTGAGAGCTGAATTGCTGATTGAAATCTGCTGCTGCCACCAGACTTGCATCTTTCCTAGCACTGGTGTGACTTGGTCTTGAGTACACAGAAGCTTTATCGGATTATTACCTGGGTGACTCTACAGCTATTAGTCATAGGATCTGAACAATATACTGTTCTATTTTTACTTCTGTCCTGATAATGTCCCATAAGGACTGAAATTATGACCAGAAAATTAATTTATATGCATTTGGACAAGAAGTAAAAGAATAGGGAATGATTCTACATTCAGGCCATAAATTTCTGAAATTGTTTCGAAACACTTTGTGTTAAGAGTTTGGGCTGAATTTTGCATTAAACTTTGCACTCCTCCCCAGAGGGACTGGTGAGAAAAAATACCTGATCAGAGCATTTTAATGTTTTTCAAAGCTATCAAACAGATGTGTGCACATATATGTAAACACAATTGTAACACTGATCATTTGCAAGGCCAGAAAAGGAATGGCTGTTTTGTGCCACATACTAGTTGTTTTCCTGATTATGGAAATGAAACCAGCTACTTCATCTAAGCTTCTCAGAGGAAGTTTTCTTAGGGGTGTGTGTGTGTGTATGTGTGTCTGTGTGTGTGTGTGTGTGTGTGTGTGTTTTATATCCCTCAACAGAGTATTCAGCAAAATATTTTAGTGGACCTGGTAATGAAAATGGTACAGGGTGCCTAGCGATTAAGAGCATATTTATGTAAAGAAGAGACATTGCATCTAATACTGGGAAATGAACACACAGGACCATTTATGTTCTCGTTCATATTGAATTTCTGATAAGATCAGTTAGGCCACCTTCAGGGGCTTCTCAATACTCTTCTCTAATACTTAGTCCACAGTCTCAGACTGTCAGAATGAAGGAGGGTCCTTGGAGATCACTCTCCACTGTGTACATGAAGAAATGGCAACTTAGCAAAATAATGACCACACAGATTTTGACTGAGCTGACACTGCAATCTTTGTATTGTTATTTCCATTCTCTGTGCACTCTTTTTTTGGAGAACTCAAAACTCATATTTGCAGGAAGTTGATCGTTAAACAAAGTCAGTAAATGAGCCCTTTTTTCAAATGGAATAATGGAACCATGGTGATGTTAAATAATTTATCCACAGTTACATTGCCAGAGTCACAAGGCCAGAGCGAGGACTAGGTCAAGAATCTGTGTCACTGGAATGTAAAGTACAGCATAGGGAAGATAGTCAATGGTGTTATAATAGGTATGTACGGCGTCAGATGGGTAGTAGACTTAATGGGGTGATCACTTTGTGAGATGTGTAAATGTCTAATCATTATGTTTTTTTGTGCACCTGAAACTAATAATAATAAAAAATATCTGTCCTTCAAAAAAAAAGAATCTGTGTCACCATGCTCTGGCCATGCCCCTATTTGATAGCTGCATCAATGTTTAGGAAAAAATAGCATGTAATTAGGTGGTTAATTTTTCATTACTTGGACCAACTGGTATGTATTACATGTGACATTAGAAAGACTTTACCATTCTTCTAGAATCCAAAGTTTTATACTCATTTTTATATGCTTGTGTACACAGTTAGATTATGGTTAGGAGTGGAAAGAGGATAGTGATGTAGTGTACATAGTTGAATTCCATGGGAGTTTAGCCTTCCAAGAGCCCCTCAGCATGTAATAAGTATGCTTTATAATTACGTGCTTCTAATTTCTTTATAAGCATGTAATTAGAAGGCAGAAAGTAGTAAGTTCTATGATTGAGGTCTGGATCTGGATCTAATGCTTTAAATCAGCACCAAGAAGTTACTATAAGGCATAGATACAAGGGAGTGTCTTTTTAGGCTCCTGTTTTCTGTGAAGTTGGGGAACTCATTGGACAAGATAGGAAATAAATAGAACCATTAGATATACTTATTTCTTTAGATCTCATGAAGCAGGTTTGGACAACCATTACTCCTTCCTTTGTTAACTCAGCAAACATGTATTGAGTTATATTATATTAAAATAATAGATTGGGAGTATTTAAGAACTTACTATTTAGCTTATGTATTCAAATGAGCAATGAGAGTGAAGTACAAAGACAGTGTTAACTCTGGGTGAATTACCAGCTGAGATTGGAAACTACTTTGAAATAGTTTCCAATCTCAGCTTTCCCACTAAAACTTACAGTTAGTTTGAACATTGTCTGATTTCCATACTGTTTGTAGTAAAATATCATCCTCTTTTAATTGCACTCTCTTTGACAGTTTATCCATTTAAATTATTCATCCTAGTTTTGAAGGAATTCTATGCAAATCAACAATGTAATAAATACTACTTTTTTCAGAAAACTATATTCCAAATCATTTTATGAGGTGGTATGAAAACAGTCATACAACCAAGTTGGCTGTCTGTTGTTTGACTGATTTTCTAATTAAGGCCAGTTTGTGTTCACAGGCTGTCAAGAATGCTATGAAAGAGTCTCCTGAACAGGGTGGGAGGGTAGCGCGCATGACCTATAAAATCTCTTCCAGCTCATGAACATATGATTCAGTGAAAAGCTAAATTGGTGGTATATCAGATAGACACCATCTACAAATGACATTTAATGAGTTTTGGAATTTTTTCTTAGAGCTTGATAAGGACCAAAATTCCTATCAAAGGGCACAGCTTACCTTTCTGTTTGTGGAAACCATTATTCATTTGTCACACAATTTGAGATAGAGTATTATGTTCAATTTCACAGTGCTATCACTTTAAAATGTAATGAATTTTTCTTTATGTGCCATTTGCAGAATTCTTACCTAACCCCTCTGTTATTGGAGGGCAAAAGGTAGACTAGGACTTCACAGAGCTCTTACATACAAGAATGTATGTATTTGAAATGGCTGTGTGGAGAGGTAAAGGAGCTGTGATAGTGGCCTGTCTGTGGGGAATGCTCTTCCCCATCCAGTGCACGCTCACACACACATGCACATACACAGCACGGTGACCATATGACAGCCAATGGCATCTGTAAGGACAAGCGTTCTATTTGTAGGCATGTGTTTTATTTGTTCTAAAGCGGTGGTTCTTAACTTTTTTTTCTTTTTGGTCACAGATTAATTTGATGACCTTTTGACATCGTACATCATCTCCTCAGGAAAAAAAAAATAGGCTTTTGCACATATCCACAGACTTACAATTTATTAGGAGTTCAAGGACTACTTCAGGAGTTCAACATATTAGTCATGCTAAAGAAATCCTATTAATGTTATCTAAGCAATTATTTCTTTATTTGGCCACAAGACATTGGATTGCCTACCATGTACTCTGAGCTCTGTGCTTGATACAAAACATAAATCATTAGATTTATACTAACCAACCACGTGATATTGGGGCCATCCCTTGACCTCCCTAAGTCTAAATCATCTATAATATAAAATAAGAATGATCTAATCAGATGATCCCTAAAGTCCCTTATAGTGCCGTATTTACTAAGCCTTGTTCTGGGCACACAAGGGAATGCACAGTCCAAGCATCCAAAAAGGTTAAGACAGTGACCACAACCAGGCAAAAACAAGAAACAAAAGGAACAAAACACAACGTGAGATAGAGATGATGCATTACAGAATTGTACACCTGAAGTCTATGTAACTTTACGAACAATTGTCGCCCCAATAAACTTTAATTTAAAGACAAGAAAGAGGAACAAAAGATATTAGGTCATTCTAAACCCAGACACTTAGGCAAAGAGACTGTGAGGGTGCTGCAGCACCAAGTCTGCCTTTATCTGTGGTACTTTAATTCAAATAATAATTAATTATGTAATTAATGCTTTTAGGCTATCACATGGTTGTTTTACTTGATTGTTGGGTTGCTTTTAAACTTTTTAAAATCAAACCCTTTTCAACCAAGTATTTAATGGGTGTAGTTACTGTTATTGGACTGCAGGAGGTCGGGGAGAAGGTACCCTGTGTAGGGAAGCTTAGTGGAGTTTCACACAAACCCTTCCAAGAAAATTATATTTAAATGTTTATGTTATTACAGGCTCTACTGAAAGCATTTCAAAAGCTCTTAGTAAACTTGTCCATAGGCTGCTTATGTCTGTATTTATTTAGCCTTCAAATATTCATTTGCTCATGTTGGGATGTGTGTTTGTTTTAGTTTTTATCCAATGTGATTTGATTTTATTCTCAAGATTTGAATAACTGAAGCTTCAAATATCAGCATGTCCAAATAAGTTCATTATTTCTGGGAGATTTTCTCTTAACAAGTAGAAATTCATCAACAACAAATAATGACATATTAAACATATCAAATTGAAAATATCTTTATACTCACACTGGCGCTGAAATATGTCAGCCAATAATAAACAAATGCAACCCAAACACTCACAATTTTCTGAGAAGAGAAAATTAGCTGGTTTTAATATGTCTGGAAGATGAATCAGACCATCAATATTCTGTCATTCATATGAAAAATTTATGAGTGTCATCAAAATGGCGGCATGAGGTGAGCCTCTGTAAAGCTCCCCTGGAATTTACAACTAATCGAACAACAATAACTCCACAAAGGACTCCCTGCACAGTAGACAGGCAAGATTAACTGGCCCACTACTGAATTCACCTAAAGGTGGGACAATCGTGAGAGCTGGGGAGATGGGAAGGGAGAAGTGTGGAGACGGAGACGCGTGGGTGCAGGACACAGACCTAGCTCAGTGCTCCATGCTCACTGCATCCCGGAACTACCACAGCTGCAGGAGAGGGAAGAACTCAGACTGCTAGGGCTCTGCTTATGGCCAACAGGGCTGAGGGGGCAGCATATGACACAGCTGAACCCAACGCTCACGTCAGAGACCTCAGAGAAAACACTGAGGAAAGAAGGCTGAAAATGGTGGTTTAAGCCCTCACTGCCGAGCAGAGAACGGAAGCCTTAGGCACTTAGACTAGCCGGCCACTCCCTGCCCTCCCAGAGGTTGCCACGCCCCCACCTGCCGGTGCTACGAATGGAACAGTAGCAGTGTCAGATCAAAAGGACAGGATATTTGCTGTTCTGAGAACTGTGGACCGCAGACACAGATTCACAGCCCAACTAGTTCTGGCAAAGCGGAGGGAGCTGTGGAAGCAGGACCAGCTGTGGTGGTGGTCGCCACCATTGCTCTGGGCCATCTCTCACAAATCACACCGCCCCTCGCCCCACCTATCTGGGCAGATCCCTGCAGGAGTAAACAGAACTGCTGAAACATACGGGCTCTGAATCTGGTGCAGAAAGAGCTTTGGAACTTCAAAAGCTCTACGCATCCCCACAGAGATGTGGCGCCCTATGACCCAGGCGAACTGTTAACAGAGGAGAAGCCCATCTCCCAGGGAATCCCCCCATTGTGTGAGAAGCTGAAATAGTGCAGAGAAAGCATAGCACTACTGTGAGAGACAAAAAAAAAAGGTTGCAGTCGGAGACAAAACACAACATTCTACCAAAAAGTACTGACTGGCAAACAAAAGAAACACCGTTTCCTATCAACCTGTTGCAGAAGCCACTCCTGTACATCTCTAGGAAGAGAAATAATAAATCAGTAATTGCCATGAATAACCAAGGAAACAAGACAGCTCAGAAAGAAAGTGAAAAGTCTCCAGAAAAGGAACTTAAAGATATGGAAATATGTGACTTAAGTGACAGAGAATTCAAGATTGCAGTTCTGAAAAAATTCAACAAGATACAAGAAAACACAGAAAAGCAATTTAAGGAAGTCAGAAACGCAATCAAAGAACAACATGAGCATTTTACTAAAGAGATTGGAATTTTTGAAAAGAACCAAAGAGAATTTCTGAAGATTAAGACTCAATAGAAGAAATTAAGAATGAAATAACCAGCTTAGGTAGTAGAGAAGACCGGATGGAGGAAAGACTCAGTGACATCGAAGACAGAAAACTGGAAATTACACAGATGGAAGAAAGAGACTTGAGTCTTAAAAGAAATGGAAGAACTCTACCAGAACTTTCTGACTCTATCAGAAAGAGCAATATAAGACTAATGGCCATAACAGAAGGAGAAGAAAGAGAGAAGGGAACGGAGACTAAATTCAAACAAATTGTTGATGAGAACTTCCCAATCTTGTGGACAGAACTGGATCCTCGATTCCAAGAAGCAAACAGAACACCTAATTACCTCAATCCCAACAGGCCTTCTCCAAGGCACATTGTATTGAAGCTGTCTAAAATCAACGAGAAAGAAAGAATTCTCAAGGCAGCCAGGGAAAAGTAGACAGTAACCTACAAAGGAAAGCCCATTAGATTATCATCAGATTTTTCAGCAGAAACTCTACAAACCAGGAGGAAATGGAGCCAAATATTCAAACTAATGAAAGAGAGAAATTATGAGCCAAGAATAATATATCCAGCAAAGGTATACTTTACATATGAAGGAGGAATAAAGACCTTTTCAGACATACAGAAGGTGAGGGAATTTTCTACTACACGACCTGTACTACAAGAAATACTAAAGGAGGCTATTCGACCACCGTCAACAGGGACAATTTGTGGCAACATAAAAAGGGGGAGATTAAAGGCCTCAACCGCAATATGGGAATGGAGAAAGTAAACGTGCTGAAGAAAATGGAATACTCTAAATATCAAACTTTCTTTACATGCACTTAAGGGTAACCACTCAAACAAAATCCAGAACAGAAATATGTACTGTAATAAAAGAAGAAATAGACAGAAACATCATAGAATACCACCACACAGAAATAATAGACAGCAATAAAAAGGCAAAGAAACAATGGAGACACAACCTTACCAGAAAACTAAAGATAGAATGACAGGTAATCCTCACATATCAATAATCATCCTAAATGTAAATGGACTGAACTCACCAATCAAAAGGCACAGATTAGCAGATTGGATCACAAAACTAAACCCAACCATATACTGTCTCCAAGAGACACATCTCAGCTACATGGACAAGCATAGACTCACAGTGAAAGGGTGGAAATTGACACTACAAGCAAATGGTACCCAGAGAAAATCAGGTGTACCCAAAATGATATCAGGTGAAAAAGGTAACAAGAGACAAAGATGGACATTTCATAATGGTAAAGAGGAGTATACAACAAGAAGACATAACAGTTATCATTATTTATGCCCCCCATCAGAGAGCACCGAAATATACCAAGCAACTACTAACAGAATTAAAGGGAGAAATTGACCAAAACACAATTATACTAGGGGACTTAAATACATCATTGACAGCTATGGATAGATCATCCAAACAAAAAATAAATAACGAAATAGCAGCCCTAAATGGCACATTAGATGAAGTGGACATAATTGACATATATAGAGCACTTCATCCTACAACATCAGACTATACATTATTTTCGATTGTATATGGAACATTCTCAAGGATAGACCATATCTTGGGACATAAAATCAGCCTCAGCAAATTTAAAAAGCTTGAAATCATACCAAGCATATTCTCTGATCACAAGGCTTTGAAATTGGATATCAACTGCGAAAGAAAGGAGGAAAAAACACAAATACATGGAGATTAAACAACATACTTTTAAAGAATGACTGTGTCAAAGAAGAAATTAGAGGAGAGATCAAAAGATACATAGAAACAAATGACAATGAAAACACATCCTACCAAAATTTTTGAGATGCACAAAAGCAGTTTTAAGGTGGTAATTTATATCACTACAGGCCTATCTCAAGAAACAAGAAAAAATCCCAAATAAATAACCTCACGTTATACCTTAAAGAACTAGAAAAAGAAGAACAAGCGAAACCCCAGGTCAGCAGAAGAAAGGAAACAACAAAAATCAGAGCAGAACTAAATGAAATAGAGAACAAAAAGACAATAGAAAAAATTAATGTGGCAAAGGGCTGGTTCTTTGAAAAGATTAACAAAATTGACAAACTCTTGTCTAGACTCACTAAGATAAAAAGAGAGAAGACACTAGCAGAATCAGAAATGAAAAAGGGGAAGTCACCAAGAACACCACAGAAATACACAAGATCATCCAAGAATTGTATGAAGGACTATATGCTACCAAATTCAATAACCTAGAAGAAATGGACAAGTTCTTAGAAACATATAGCCTTCCAAGGCTGTACCATGAATAACTGGAAAATCTAAACGGACCTATCACCAGTAACAAAATTGAATCAGTCATCCAAAACCTTTCCAAAAGCAAAAGTCCGGGACCAGATGGCTTCACTAGTTAATTCTACCAAACCTTCAAACAGGATCTAATACCAATCCTGCTCAAACTCTTCCAAAAAATAGAAGAAGAGACAGTAAGTACTCCCTAACTCATTTTATGAGCCAACATTACCCTGATACCAAAACCTGGTAAGGAAAACACAAAAAAAGAAAACTAAAGACCAATATCTCTGAAGAATACTGATGCAAAAATCCTAAACAAAATTCTAGCAAATCGAATACAACAATGCATTAAAAAGATTATTCATCACGACCAAGTGGGGTTCATCCCCGGTGCACAAGGATGGTTCAACATCCGCAAATCCATCAATGTGATACATCACATAAACAACAGAAAGGACAAAAATCATATGATTATATCAATTGATGCAGAAAAAGCATTTGACATAATACAATATCCATTTATGATTAAACACTTAACAAAATAGGTATAGAAGAAAATACCTTAACATAATAAAGGCCATCTATGACAAGCCCTCTTCTAATCTCATAATTAATGGTGAAAAGCCGAAGCCCTTTGTTCTACTTTCAGGAACACGACAGGGCTGTCCCCTATCACCTCTGCTATTCAACATAGTGTTGGAAGTCCTTGCCAGAGCCATCAGGCAAGAGAAAGAAAAGGCACCCATATTGGGACTGAAAAAGTTAAATTATCACTCTTTGCAGAAGACCTGATGCTATATATAGAATACCCTAGAGACTCCACCAAAAAGCTGTTAGAAACAATCAACGAATACAGTAAAGTTGCTGGCTACAAAATCAATGTACAAAAGTCCATTGCATTCCTATATACTAACAATGAAATCTCAGAAAAAGAAATACAAAAAACAATTCCCTTTGCAATTGCATCAAAAAGAATAAAATACCTAGGAATAAACTTAACCAAGGATGTGAAGGACCTGTATGCTGAAAACTATAAGACATTTTTGAAAGAAATTGAAGAAGACACAAAGAAATGGAAAGACATTCCGTGCTCATGGATTGGAAAAATCAACATAGTTAAAATGGCCATATTACCCAAAGCAATATACATATTTAACGCAATCCCCATCAAAATCCCAATGGCATTTTTTAAAGAAATAGAACAAAACATTCCTCAGATTTGTTTGGAACCACAAAAGACCCCGAATAGCCAAAGCAATCTTAAGAAAAAAGAACAATACTGGAGATATCGCACTCCCTGACTTTAGCT
This sequence comes from Rhinolophus hipposideros, assembly GCF_964194185.1. Lineage (NCBI taxonomy): Eukaryota > Metazoa > Chordata > Mammalia > Chiroptera > Rhinolophidae > Rhinolophus > Rhinolophus hipposideros. The sequence continues at coordinate 23,661,333 of NC_138046.1, forward strand.
TGTAGTACAGGGCTACAATAATGAAAACAGCATGGTATTGGCAGAAAAACAGACACACAGACCAATGGAATAGAATTGCGAACCTAGAAAGAAAACCTCATAAATATGGACAGATCGTTTTTGACAAAGCTAAAAACATCCAATGGAGGAAAGACAGCCTTTTCAGTAAATGGTGCTGGGAGTATTGGATAGCCACATGCAAAAGAATGAAACTGGACTGCTATCTGTCACCATGCACCAAAATTAATTCAAAATGGGTCAAAGACTTAAGCATAAGACCTGACACAATAAACTGCATAGAAGAAAACATAGGTACGAAACTTATGGACCTTGGGTTCAAAGAGCATTTTATGAATTTGACTTCAAAGCCATGGAAGTAAATGCTAAAATAAACAAGTGGGACTATATGAAACTTAAAAGCTTATGCACAGCAAAAGAAACTATCGAGAAAATAAAGAGGCAACCAACTGAATGGGAGAAGATTTTTGCAAACAGTGCCTCCAATAAGGGGCTAATATCCAAAATATACAAGGAACTCATGAAGCGCAATAACAAAAAAACAAACAAGCCAATTTAAAAATTGTCGGAGGACCTGAAGAGACATTTCTCCAAAGAGGACTTACAAATGGCTAATAAACACATGAAAAAATGCTCAACATCACTAATCATCAGAGAAATGCAAATAAAAAACACAATGAGATATCACCTCACCCAGTCAGAATGGCTGTCATCAACAAGACAAATAGTAACAAGTGTTGGAGAGGCTGTGGAAAAAAGGAACCCTCTTACACTGTTGGTGGGAATGTATACTGGTGCAGCCGTTATGGGAGGCAGTGTGGAGGTTCCTCAAAAATTTACGAATAGAATTACCATATGACCCAGCAGTCCCTCTCCTGGGTATTTACCAAAAAAATTTGAAAACATTTATCCATAAAGACACGTGTGCTCCAATATTCATTGCAGCTTTATTTACGTTTGCCAAGACATGGAAACAACCAAAATGTCCTTCGATAGATGAATGGATAAAGAAGTTGCGGTATATATACACAATGGAATACTATTCGGCGGTAAGAAAAGATGATATAGGAACATTTGTGACAACATGGATGGACTTGAGAATATAATGCTAAGCGAAATAAGTCAGACAGAAAAAGCAGAGAACCATATGATTTCACTGATATGTGGTATGTAAACCAAAATCAACAAAAGAACAAGGCAAACAAATGAGATACAAAAACTCATAGACACAGATAATAGTTTAGTGGTTACCAGAGAGAAAGGGGGCTGGGAGGAGGGAGATGAGGGTAAGCAGGATCGAATATATGGTGATGGAAGGAGAACTGACTCTGGGTGGTGAACACACAATGGGATTTATAGATGATGTAATACAGAATTGTACACCTGAAATCTATGTAATTTCACTGACAATTGTCACGCCAATAAATTAGAAAAAAAGAAAAGAAAAATTTATATAACTCACATTAAACACATCAGATCAACTGGAAAATTATAGAGTAATTAAATGTTATAGAGGAAAGAATTTTATTAGTAGAGCAACAAAGACACTCTTGACATGCCAAGAATGGTGCCAAGACCATATCCTAAAAACCCACAAGAAAGTGCAGACCTGCTAGGCTAGAGAGTGTGATAAATGAGTCGGTTCTCTGGATCCTTAAAGAGGGAGAGCCCAAGGTATCCACATTCATAACAAATGTGTGGCTAGGCCTGGAATATGCCAACGCACTGGAGAAGAGGACAGATAGTATACAGGCTGAACTTACTCCTTTTTATTTAAATTGAAAACATTTTGAAGTAAAAAACAGAAATGCTTTCAAACATATGGGTAGGCTTGTGAAGATAAGTACCTTTTCTCCTGTTTCTCTACCCCTCTTCCCTAATAACTGCTTTTAGGTCTCCTGGCTATTTTTCTATCTACATATATTATCTTAATAACCATGATTTAAAATTTTATCTTAGTGATGTTGTGGTCTTCTGCTCTAATAGTTCATTTACCCCGCCATAATCTTCTCTCTGATCTCTTTCTCCAAAATCCACATCACTATTAATTTCTCTACTACTTCATCCACTGTATTTCTGTATCCGTCTCGTGTTGCATCGAGATTCTATGCTTGACAAGGACATTTATTTTACACTTCAGTGCTTTCCTTCATTTCTTTCCGTTTTACATTCTGCACTCTATCAACAAGTCACTTTGCTTTTACATCATCAACGTTATTAAAGCACACTTTCTTTTCTCTAATCACTTATTTTGCTGGAGTAGATCATTAAGTAAGCTCCTAAGAAAGGTGTGTGTAAGGCAGTTTCTGAACTGTTAATTACTTGAAAATATCTTTATTTGGGCCTCACACTTGATTGATACTTTTGGAATAGAATTCTAGATTCAAAATCATTGGGCTCGGGGTTGGTTATTTTCTTTTCTCTACTTTCTTTTATCTTTTTTTGATCTCTTATTAGTCAGATATTGGGTCTCCTGGACCAATCCTCTGTAACTTATATTTCTTTTTATATCTGTCTCTTTGATTTTTTTGCTCTGTGTTCTGGGAACATATTCTCAATCTGGTGAAACTCATGGTTCATTGGAAAGCCTTTTCTAGGCCACAGTTGACTCCCCACCCCACCCACTGTTCCCTGAGTCTTTCCTAGGTCCCATTCTTGATAGGCTCTCTTAAGCTTCTCACTCATAATTGTGACTCCAGCTATGGTGATAGTAGACACAGATGTCATTATTTCTAATCATCAAGTGTGTTCTCTAATAAATAAATAAAAGTAATCCTCCTTTTCCCCTGTTCTCCCCCTCAATTTCTCATGAAAATGTACTTTCTTCTTCCCTTGGAATGTCATTATGCAACATAAGAGACCAATTATAGACTTCCTTATTTGTCAAAACATCTTGAAGTTTGCCTTTCACAGTGCCATGCCTGGACTTTGAATGGAATTTATTTTGTGAACTTGTTCCACAGCTGATTTCTATACTCTAAATCTGGGTAAATAAAAATAGTACCAGGTCATGCATTAAATGAGCCATTTAAAAACATCTCAAGTAACAAATGGAGGAAGGTGGGGATTACTTATGTAGGAGTCTCCTTGTCTAGAAAATTATAAATTTAAAAGTCTATAGTAAGCACTCTATTTATATGAGTTGCTAATTTGCTCATAAGATACTGCCTTGATAATCCAAATAGTTTTTTAAGATATATATCAACAAGTCACTTAATTTAAGCTCTGTTCTTAACATTACTCCTTGAAATATATAGCATCCCTTCTTGTCACAGCTATTCTTGAAAATTTCCCTGCAATAATGTTTTGTTTTGTGTTAAATGCAAACTTTCCAGCTGGTGGGCTCATCCAGACTCCCACTTGCTGCAAGATTCCTGGCACACTTTGCCCTATCAGTTTCTCCTGCCTGGTAATCAACCAAATCCTCCACTTGAACAGAAAGTCCATATTATCACTGGGTACAGACAACAGGAGAAATGGGAAAAAAAATTAACACTTAAACTATCTCGAGATGCCCAAATCCAGATTGGGAGATAAGAGTGAGGCTTCTGATCTTAGAGCTTGATCTTAGAAATTGGAGTTGGAAGGCACTATTTCTTTGAAGAACTGTTTCCTATAACTCCTTTCCCATTTATTATTCACTTAAGCTGCTCTTATTAGGGCAAAAGTTTCACATGCCATTCCTCACTTCACAACCTGTGAAAGCGTACACAATTGTAATTTTGAATTTTGAAACTAACAGATGGGGGCATGTCTTTCACATTTAGAAGTGACTGAAGGAAATAAGACCCTCAACACACATTGCTGTTCATTCTGCCTCATTGGAGCATTCATGAAAGGCTTGCAAAGACTGCACCTCTCTATATCTGGATTTAGGAACCAGAGGATAGTATCTTAGGACTTGAGAAACCATCAACTCCAACCAATTCATAAATTCCTTCTGTAGTCTCTTTTTAATGTGTATCAAGGTTATTAATAGAGCAACCATTTTGTTGTGCTTAATATTTAGAAAAAACATCATAATTATCTATTTTTCCTGTATTCTGAAGCTGAATATTAAACCATCCTAGTCATACTACAATAAACTTAGGTTGAATAGCATTTGAACATGGTTTGCCTTTAAGATTACCCCAGTACATCCTCAGTACAATTAGCAGTGAATCTTTTAGATTAACTGATACAACTTTTAAAACAGCATTAATTTTTACCCTAATCATAAGTGCAGTGAAAATGTACCTAATGTTTTTAAGCACTCACAAGAACCGTAAGAAGAAAGATTTTTACAATCCAGGAAGAAAAAAGTAAAATTTTAAATCATTACCATTAAGGATATAACATTTAAGTAAAATGTTCATATTTTAGTAAATAATGTGTTTTTTTAATTGTTTGATTTCAAGGCAAGACCAATATCTGGACTGTTGTCAGATTTCTATGATCTTACACTAATCTGAATAGAATAGAATGCATTTCAACAGAATGATAGAGTATAAGAATTTTTAGGACTTCTGTGTGTCACACAGTCACTTGTCACAGCAGAAGAGTACAAAGCTTTTAGACAAAGGCTTGCATAAAAGCCCCAAACCTCTCATACACTAAATCTCCCATTTACTCCCAATTACTCTAGTATTGAATTCCATTTAGATTCATGCCCCTTTCTATCATTCAGCATTCAACATCTTGGACTTGGGAAATGCTGGGTCATAAAGAAAGGATTGTAGATGGCTTGTTTGTCATTCCTGTGTGCTCTTTTACTAATCTGCTGAACAGCATGCATTTCGACAGAGCAGAATGATAGAGTATTAGGAATTATTAGGACGCCTGTACTTCCAAAGGTCTGTTTCTTATACTGTACATCTTAGATCATTCTTTGATTTTTAACAATCTCTTTGGAGATTATCGTCAGTGCTTTTAAGGAAGAGGAGGAGTGGGTGGCAAGCAAATAGATGTCCATATACTTCTGTTGAGAGAAGCGCTGAACCTATTTGTTGAGCCGTTTTGACTCTTGGGATTTAATGGCATCCAACAGAGTAGCAGTCCCAGAACTTTGCTTTAGGGGGAGAAAAGTTGCAGGAGCTATATTGTAACTATCCTGATGATAACAGGGAGCCTCCATATCATGATGATTGGATTATTTTTTTCCTTCCATTGTCAATTTTGTCCCCACATTTCAGTTCTGTGAATAGTGGCACCCAAAACAATAACAATTAGTATTTATTGAGTGCTTATTAAGTGCCAACAAAAATGTGAATATCGTTAAATTCTAACAGCTACTTGGTGAGGTGAGCACTAATTCTCACTGTATAAATGTTAGATAAGGATACTGAGCCTTAAACAGTTCTGTTCTTGCTCTCCAAGTAGAGCTTGGATTCAATTTCAGACAAATGGATTCTAGAGAAGATGAAATTAACTGCTGGGTGTCTCTTGCCACAGTACAATGCTTGAGACTCAACTTTTATAAGGCTGAGGAGTTTCTGAATTTTTTAGTTTTATATTACTAGCTAACCTGCCCTAAAGGAATATTAAAAGAAGTTCTTCAAGGAGAACAAAAATGATTTATTTAATAAGTAACTGTTCAAATAAATGCAACATAAAATTAGGTGATTGCAGCATGATTACAGATAAGTGAAGCTATTGAAAATATTGTAAAGAATGGAAGTTTAGAATTGGGTATACTCCGTTATAAAGAGCTAGCACTACTCGTGAAGCAGTATGGTGTTATTAGAAGGTAAAATTAGGTTAATTGTAAATATATATTGTAAACTCTAAGGGCATCACTAAATTTTAAAGTATTGTTGATATGCTAATAGAAGAGATAATTGACAGAATGCTACTTTAAATGTAAATAGTCGAGGCAACCAACTGAATGGGAGAAGATTTTTGCAAACAGTGCCTCCGATAAGGGGCTAATATCCAAAATATACAAGGAACTCATGAAACTCAACAACAAAAAAACAAACAACCCAATTGAAAAATGGACAGAGGACCTGAAGAGATATTTCTCCAAAGAGGACATACAAATGGCCAATAGACATATGAAAAAATGCTCAACATCACTAATCATCAGAGAAATGCAAATGAAAACCACAATGAGACATCACCTCACCCCAGTCAGAATGGCTATCATCAACAAGACAAATAGTAAGAAGTGTTGGAGAGGCTGTGGAGAAAAAGGAACCCTCATACACTGTTGGTGGGAATGCAGACTGGTGCAGCCATTATGGAAGGCAGTGTGGAGGTTCCTCAAGAAATTACGAATAGAATTACCATGTGACCCAGCAATCCCTCTCCTGGGTATCTACCCCAAAAATCTGAAAACATTTCTCTATAAAGACACGTGTACTCCAATGTCCATTGCAGCTTTGTTTACGGTTGCCAAGAAATGGAAACAACCAAAATGTCCTTCAATAGATGAATGGATAAAGAAGTTGTGGTATACACCTGAAACTAATAAATAAATAAATTTATGAAAAAAAAAAAGAAGTTGTGGTATATATACACAATGGAATACTATTCGGCGTTAAGGAAAGATGATATAGGAGCATTAGTGACAACATGGATGGATCTTGAGAGTGTAATGCTAAGTGAAATAAGTCAGACAGAAAAAGCAGAGAACCCTATGCTTTCACTGATGTGTGGTATATCAACCAAAAACAACAAAAGAACAAGACAAACAAATGAGAAAGAAAAACTCATAGACACAGACAATAATTTAGTGGTTACCAGAATGTAAGGGGGTGGGAGGTGGGTGATGAGGGTAAGGGGGATCAAATATATGGTGATGGAAGGAGAATTGACTCTGGGTGGTGAACACACAATGGCATTTATAGATGATGTAATACAGAATTGTACACCTGAAATCTATGTAAATTTACTAACAATTGTCACCCCAATAAATTTAACTAAAAAAGAAAAAAAATAGAAAAGAAGAAAGATTTCACATCAAATAATTTAAGCTTACACCTTAGGAAACTAGAGAAAGAATAATTTGAGCCTAAAGCAAGCATAAGAAAAGAAGTAAAGAGGAGAAATCAGTAAAATTAAAAACAGAAAAATAATAGAGAAAAGTCAAGGCATCCAAAATCTAGTTCTCTGAAAAGGGCAATAAAATTGATAAGCATCTAGCCAGGGTAATGAAGATAAAAAAGAGAAGCCACAAATTACTAATATCAGAAATGAAAGAGGAGTATAACTAATGATCCAGTGGGCATTAAATCTAAAACTTTCTGAAATAAAGTCTACTTCAAATTTTAAAAATTTAAATTAATAATGATTAGGGGTTTACTGAAGGTTATGCGTTTCTATGCAGATGATAAACTGTATGCAAAGGTTGAACTCATGAAAAGTCTCAGTGAGTTTCGGGATCAGTTTCCAGTCTGCTATGGTTGCAATGGATAGTTGGACAAAGATGCTAGAGAGCATGGCTTAGCCAGAACTATGAATGCATTTGGGGGCCACATTTAATTGTCACTCACAAATCCTGGGAACATTATTGAATTAAAGTAGGTGTTCACAAAAATTAAGGCAAATTTTGTGAAGGTTGAAACCAACTTGCCTTTTATTTTCCTTAGTGGTCAGTAAAAGGTAGAAAGATTGAATAAAATAATAATCATAATAGCTAATAATGAAAGTGTTTTTATTGTTTTATAAATTGCTTTAAGTGAGGTTCCTCTCAGCACATCCCAAGTGCAAAAAAGAAAATCGCTTTGGGGTCGCTTTATAAATTTACAATAAGAATGAGTCACGTGATTCAAACCTCATGATTATATGCAATTTCAAATGCTGCATATCCCAAATCTCTGCCTCTGAGTCACTGGGCTGCTAGTCTAGTGCCTGACCAAAGCAGACAAACAAACAAAACCCCTTATTTGTCTCTTTCTAAGAATCTCTAGCCCTCTGTTTTCAGAAAATGAATTCATATGGGTCAGAAAGGAGTGAGGGTGAGGAACGCCAAAAAGTTCAGGCAGGAGGGAAAAAAAGGCCCAAATCAATTGCCACCACACCTTCCCTATTGGCAGCAAAGGACTGTGGGAATGAAGAGGAAGGAAATGGAAATGCTCAGATATTTGGGAATGAGATCCTAAATGTCCACAGCTTAATGGCACCTGAATTCTATTGCCAAGATTCATTCGCCATACTCTTTTTAAAGAATTGCTACCAAAAACTACTAATTACTTACTTGTTTCTCTTCTGCATGGACATGTCTTCAATAGATAGCTGCAGGACCCTAGTTACACCACCCTTTTTGCTTATTAGATCTTGTGGATTATTTCCATGTAGAAAGAACAGGCCTTATTACAACAAAATAATCATCCTCATAGCCCCAAAGGGCCCCACCTCATAGCCCCACCTCTGCTATGGACTGAATTGTGTCCCTTTCCCCCACAAATTCATATATTGAAGCCCTAACTCCTAATGTGACTATATTCAGTGACAGGGGTTTTAAGGAGGTAATATAGTTTAAATAAAATCATAAGAGTGGGGTCCTAATCAGATAGAATTGGAGGCCTTATAAGGAGAGAGAGAGACAGAGAGAGAGAGAGAGACTCTCCATGCAGCCACTCTGAGGAAAGGCCTTGTGAGAACAGTGTGAGAGGGTGGCCACCTGCAAGCCAGGCCTCACCAGAAGCCAAGGAGTGCTTCCAGCGCTGTGAGAAAATAAATTTCTGTTTCTTAAGCCACCTAGTACATGGTATGTGTTATGGCAGCCCCAGCTGACTAAAACATCCTCCATCCTTCTTTCTCTAACCATGGAGGATCAGTGGGGGCAATAGTTAGAGTACTGCCTACATGTAAAGCGCAGATAAAGAAATTCCCTGTGTGGAAGTTTGGTGTGTACAATTGTTTAAAGGGCAATTTGGCTTGTCTCTTCGTGTTTTAATAGCAAAAGGCATTTCACATAATAATTCAGTCCTGTGGCTGACTCTAATCTCGGTCTGCGGGTGGGGGGTTGCATTCTTTGCTGTGATTTACATCGCCTGACACCTAATGTAATGACTTCCACTGCAAGGGCCATTGCTGCGTCTGTGCAACTCCAATCTGTCACTGGCAATGTTCTGAGAGCTGGGGTACCCCCCCTCATTCAGTCAATAAACTAGTGCTGTGTGTAATTAATTACATCCTTTTCCTCCAACTCCACCAAGTGCTACACATCATTTCTCTTAAAAACTCAGTGAAAGCAGTATTTTTCCCATACCCTCTCCCCCCTTTTTAGTAAATGCAAACTTGGTCATGCAATCAATCATTGAAACTTTTGGCTTTTTTTTTTCCTTTTTTGCATTTCCAAGTATTCATGAGCCTGTGTCTGTGGAAATTTTCAAATGCATTCTTTTAAGGATGTCATTAGTACCTGAGCTCCTTAACTAGCTACTGTACTTCAGGACCATTTTTGATTTTAGCCATCTGTATGTAAGCAGCAGCCATTTCTGTAATTGTTCTCTAGGACTATAACAGATGTTTTAACTGATAAATAACACCTGTAATTTTATTGTCAACATCGCAGTTCAATGACAATACCTACGAACCAGTTATTCTGGGTTGAATGGTAAATGTGGAACTGGGATTTCAAGGGTAAGTCAGGTTTGATATGGTCATTTAGGTTGTATCATTAGGCATTATTACACCAAATAATTTATCGAAATGGATGGTCTTCAATTTTCAAGTCACTCAGATTCTGAGTGACTGATAAATTAAGAAAATGAGGTTCATTGTGGGCAGTAAGAAGAAGAAAGTGCATTAGAAGCTTGGAAAAGAACAGAATCTTAAAACCAGCTAAGCCAGTAATGCATTCCAGTGAATTGTTAAGATGCTATTATTATGTTAAGAAGTTCTCTACTTTTCTATAAAGGTCTCTGAGAGTATTTTCTGTTGGCCATTAAGGCAGAACAAGGCAAACCAGACAGCAGTGATTTGAATGCTCAGTGCTATAAAACTATTATGTGAATCTGCTTCAGTTTAGGTACGATGATGATGCCTCTGCTGTTTGCATCATTCAAACTCAGGAGAGAAAATGGACAGTGAGTGGAAAAAGGGTAGGTGGAAAAAAAATAATTGGAACTGTGAGACCAATGACACTCCCACTTGGTCAGCCTCATCTACAGTTCAAGAATTAAATGCTGTCTAGAGGACTTTGAATGAGTCACTTCTTTCGAATATCTGGAAGTCTGTTAACCTCTTGCCTGCAGGTAGGAGGTGGAGCCCGTGGAACAGATTCTAACTCTGTGCTTTAGAAAATAGAAATCAACATAAGTAAAGCAAAATAATAATAATAATAATAATAATAATAATAATAAGTAAAGCAGAAGTTCTTGGATTTTATCCATGAGAGTTTAGTTACTGAAAATAGCAAATATCCTCATTACCCCAACTCTCTCCTCCAACCTAACATGACTCTTTGGACTTTGGGCTTTTGTACTGCTCCTCATCCCCAGTAGGTGCCCCTTCCTTTCACTTAAAGAATAAACTAGAAAAAAAAAAGAATAAACTAGAAAGGAAAAGACTGCATTTAGGTAGGTAGTTAGGTAGGAGCTTTGGGTTCTAGTTTTGGCTCAAACACTTAAAACCCCTCTGACCTGGAGGTCCTTACCTGACAAACTTGGCTATGAGGCTAAGGATCTTACATGTCTCATAAGTACCAAGTGTTCTTAAGTCCGACCATTTCCCAACCTCACACAGGTTCACTGACATGCAGAGGAAGGTGAGATTTATTTACATCTAGAAAAGAGCATTGACCCAGCTCCTGAATTTTCACTTGAAAAGATTAATCCTACTTTCTCCTTGCTTGTCTCAAGTATGAGTCTGTTTTGTATCAGCAGTAGAAAATATTAGCCCTCTACATTTTTCTATACATATTTTTAAGAACACATGAGCTCATACTATATCGATGGTTAATATCCTGCTTTCTTAACATATCCATGTTATGGGTTTCTTACAGTGACCATATATTCTGAACCAAGTACTGTACGAATGGTATATTAGCAGAGTCACTTTCAATTGAAGGTGTCAGAAAGAAAAGCAATTCAAAGTAACTTTTAAGCAAGAAAGGAAATTTATGGCATGTTACTGAGAAATCCTATGGTGGCACTTAGTTTCACATATAGTTTCTTTCATTCTATTTCACAGCTCTGCTTTCTCTTGTTTTCTGAGTCTTGGTTCTTTCCGGACAAAGAAAGGCCCTCTCCATGTGCCAAGAGGAGACAGCTACCAGTGCTCCCCTTTGTCTACATTATAAGAAGAGATGCTTAGACTAAAGGGGATCTGATTTTCCCCACATGGTTCAAGTGCATCCTCTGGACCAATCTTGGTGGACAGGCTTCATGCTATACCATGAAGGGCAGGCAGTGCTCTGATCTCCTGCTGAATGACAAAATGAACAATAGTCCACTACATTCTATTCATGGTCTGCTCAGCACTCTCACACTCACTGAAATGTACACAGCAGTCTCTTTCCTTTTCCTGGAAATTTCTGTACAAAAAAACCTCCTGGCCGGAATCACAAATATACTCTTTCCAACTAAAAATAACCCAAAGATAGTCAAGTCAGTGCTTCCAGTGATATCTATAGAGGAACTTCTTTCCTGATTTGTGAAATGTTTTTCGTGAATAAAAATCAAATTTAACAGCAATAAAAATCAAAGTTTACATTTTTTTTTTTTTTACTTTTTTGGTAGTCACAGACGCATTCACTACCTTTTCTGCATTTTAAAATTGGCCCTTTAAGTGGTTCTGAAGCTCTAGAACCACTATGTTCAGTCAGTCACACGTATGGCACAAGATGCCACTTTTGATCTGAATGTCATCTCCATTGCCACTCAGGTATGCTGTATAAGCTCCCTAAATGTATTACCAATTATCTACTGCAATCCCTCTTGGATTCAAACTCCATGCTCACAAATATTTTTTCATCTTCCATCTCTGGTACCACACCCTTGCACTCACGAAATTTCACATCCTAATGACTTCTAACACCAAACTCTCCATCCAAAGGGGACATTAGCTGCTCTTGCAGCATGCTTTGCACTTTCCCACTGCTTTATCCTTGTAAATGCTGATCGCTCATTTCTACAATCTTATCTATTTTTTACCACTCCATCATTGACTGTCAAAATCCCATCTGTTCATACTAAAAGGAAAATGAATGTAAAATGGAGATAAAGAATGTCAGGAAATCGTTCACTGGAAATAACTCTAGTAGTTTAAATAAGTAGGAGTTTGTTTTATTTTTTGCATAACAACTATATCTTGGACCGTCAGAATTTCTATTTAAGGATTCTTCCCAATATGAATATGAAATTAATGATTAAAACTAAACATCACAGTCATGTTTGCTGCATATAACCACAACTACAAGGTCACATCACAGAAAGTATGTTGGTAGTAAATTCACTCCTGTGTAAGTAGCTCCAGATCATTAAACATCAACACTCTTACAATCTTTCACTTTACATCCCATCCTGAATTTGTTAGTTTTCCAATCAACTAAAACAACTTTTCTTCTCCCAACCTTTGGATATAAACCTCATGGTATTCAATATCCCTGGGATTTCAACTACAAGTAACAAAACAGAACTACAGTATCTTAAATAAATATGATGGTTATTGCAGTGACTCAGTAACATCTTCAAGGAACCATGTTCTTAACAAATATGTTTACTTTTCAATTCTTAGCTGTATTTCATCTTCATACTTCTTGTCTTCTGGAACTAATAAGGCTTCTTCATTGCAGTGTTCATCTTTGTATTGTTGTCTCATGAGCTAGGAAGGCTTCCTTATTCCAGCTGTCATATTTGTATTTGGTTGGTAAAAAGGGAAAGAGTGAATGTTGAATGGCAAAATAGATCTTTCCAGGCACCTCTTTCTTTATCAGGTACACAAACTCAGTAGACTCCTGCTGCTGTCTATTGACAGCTGTGTCAAATATCCTCAACACTCTAGAAATAGGGTTGGAAAGGAAAATGTTGTGGATGGGAGTTGGGTCAGCCAACCTACAATATGTGCCACATAGAAATTGATATCACAATAGAATTTCCAGAACTGGCAAGGTATTAACTATGCCTACAAACACCATATTTTACAGATCTAAGCTGTCTATCTCTGCAGAAAGTTCTGTTGCACAGTGCTGTACTAGATGAAATAGTGTCAGTGAAGGGAACATGGTTAGTCCCAGTTCTCAGAGTTGACTGGTAGCAGAGGAGAGGCCAGACACCTCGTCTTCTAACTTTCAGATCAGTGTTCTTTTAAGTAGATAGTATGGCTTTTTATACATTTCTGTCTTTCTGCTTAACGTCGCATTTCATTTTCTTCTATGATCTGTGTGTATGAGTGGCAGAAAATGCTGACATGAGTATCCTGCGGTGTTTTGGCTCATAATACATTGAAGCCACTTAACATGACCATCAATAAGTCAGTTGAGAGTTGGTAAGAACTGTGGTGATGTTAAAGAAACACGTTTTAGTTTTATTTCTGTTTTACTTTCTCTGATGGCTAAAAGGCATTGCCTGTTTAAGGAACCAGGTAAAATCATGTGCTTCTGTGGCTTAAATGGGTGAATGAGGAATAGCTAGGGGCACAAAATGCTGCACACCCTTTTAGAAAAGCTTTATTAGTTCCTCAGCCTGGAGACATTATCAAAATGGTGGCGTGAGGTGAGCCTCTGTAAATCTCCCCTGGAATTTACAACTAATCGAACAACTATAACTCCACAAAGGACTCCATGTACAGCAGACAGGCAAGACAAAGAGACCCACTACTGAATTCACCTAACGGTGGGCGAATCGCGAGCGAGGGAAGAGGGAAGGGAGAAGCTCAGAGACGGAGCCGAGAGGGCTCAGGACGCAGACACATCTCAGTGCTCCGAGCTCGCTGCATCCCAAAACTACCGCAGCTGCAGGAGAGGGAAGAACTCGGACTGCTAGGGCTCGTTTATGGCCCACAGGGCTGAGGAGACAGCATATAACACGGCTGAACCCAATGCTCACGGCAGACACCTCGGAGCAAAGACTGAGAGAAAAAGGCTGAAAACCGTGGTTTAAGCCCTCACTTCCAAGCAGAGAACGGAAGCCTTAGGCACTGAGACAAGCTGCCCCCTCCCTACCCTCCCAGAGCTCTCCCCGCCCCGACCTGCCTGGTGCTAGAAGCAGAACAGTAGCAGTGTCAGATCAAAAGACCAGAATATTTGCTGTTCTGAGAACTGTGGACTGCAGACACAGATTCGCAGCCCAACTAGTTCCGGCAAAGGGGAGGGAAGTATGGAAACAGGACCGGCTGTGGTGGTGGTCACCGCCATTGCTCTGGGCCACCTCTCACAACTCACCCCAGCCCTGGCCCCACCTATCTGGACAGATCCCTGCAGGAGTAAACAGAACTGCTGAAACATACGTGCTCTGAATCTGGTGCAGAAAGAGCTTTGGAACTTCAAAAGCTCTCCCATCAACACACAGACACTGCACCCTGTGACCCAGGCGAACTATTAACAGAGGAGAAGCCTGTGTCCCAGGGAATCCCTCCATTGTGTAAGAAGCTGGAATAGTGCAGAGAAAACATAGCACTACAGTGTGACAGAGATAAAAAGGCTGCAGTCAGACAATTTGTGGCAACCAAAACATAAAAAGGGGGAGAATAAAGGCCTGAACCAGAATATGGGAATGGAGAAAGTAAGCGTGCTGAAAAAAAATGGAATACTCTAAATAAGATCCTCAGCACTGGTAAAAGGCTAGAGTGGAGGAGAAAAGTGCAGGAGCTAAGATGTCATAAAAGTAACATGGGAGTTTAGCTGTTATCACCTAGATTTTATGTAATAGCTAGGTATAAGTGGAAGCATTTGGTTTAAAGCATGTGTAAATAGCCTTGGGTGGGGGGCAAAAGAAAAAACATTATTTAGAAAAATAAGGAATATTAAAAGTAATTAAGGGGGGCGACTGTTTAGATCAGTTGGTTTGAACGTGGTGCTCTTAAGAACAAGGTTGTTGGTTCAATCCCCACATGGACCACTGTGAGATCCACCCTCCACAACTAGATTGAAACAACTACTTGGCTTGGAGCTGATGGGTCCTGGAAAAACACACTTAAAATAAATTTTTAATAAAAGTTTTCAAAAAAGTAATTAAGAGATAAGGGTAGCCATGCATTTGAATTTTTTTTCTTTTTCTTTTTTGTCATCATTTATTTAAGTGGGCTATTCCACAAATAATAAATGGAATACATTAAACTGATTGTTTTATTATCTATCTAAAAGTATATGAGCACATCGACTGGTTTATTGCTTTCATTGTTTTTTTATTTTCTATTTTTATTCTTTAATTATTATTATTTTTTAGTTTCAAGTGTACAAAATGACACAGTGATTAGATATTTACATCCCTTACAAAGTGATAACCCCCCCAATCTACCACCCCTCTATGTCATATATAGCTGTTACAATACCATTGAGTATATTCCCTATGCTGTACTTTACATCCCAAGACTACACACACACACACACACACACACACATTTAATTATAGTTGACATTCAGTATTATTCTTCTTGAGACTCAGGTGTACAGCGCAGTGGTCACACATCTACAAAATCTATGAAGTGATCCCCCTAATAAGTCTGGCACCCTACATGATCTTTATATCATTATTGATTATATTCCTCATACTGTATTTCTTATCTCATGACTATTTTGTGACTACCAATTTATACTTTCTAATCCCTTCACATTCTCCCCCATCCCTCAACCCCCCACCATCTAGCAACCATCAGTTTTTTCTCTGTATCTCTGAGTCTATTTCTGTTTAGTTTGCTTGTTTATTCTGTTCTTTAGATTCCACATATAAGTGAGGTTATGTGGTATTTGTCTTTTTCAGTCTGACTTATTTCACTTAGCATAATATTCTCTAGGCCCATCCATGTTCTTGCAAATGGTAAGATTTCATTCTTTTTTATAGCAGAATAATACTCCATTGTATAAATGTACCATAATGTCTTTATCCAATAATCTGTTGATGAGCATTTCAGTTGTTTCCATATCTTGGCTATTGTGAACAGTGCTGCAATAAACGTAGGGTTGCATATATTTTTTCGAATTAGTGTTTTGTATTTCTTTGGATAAATACCCAGGAGTGGAATTTCTGGGTCAAAGGGTAGTTCTATTTTTAATTTTATAAGGAAACTCCATACTGTTTTCCATAGTGGCTGCACCAATTTGGAATCCCACCAACAGTGCATGAGGGTTCCCTTTTCTCCACATCCTCAACAACACTTGTTGTTTGTTGATTTATGGATGACAGCCATTCTGAAATGAGAGAGGTGGTATCTCACTGTGGTTTTAACACACATTTCTCTAATGCTTAGTGACGTTGAGCATCTTTTCATATGTCTGTTGGCCATCTGTATGGTCTCTTTAGAGAAATGTCGCTTCATTTCCTCTGCCCATCTTTTAATTAAGTTGTTTGTTTTTTTGATGTTGAGTTGAACAAGTTTTTTAAAAAATTTGGGTATTAACCCCTTATTAGACGTATTGTTGACAAATATCTTCTCCCATTCAGTAGGATGCCTTTTTGTTTTATTGATGATATTCTTTGCTGTGAAAAATTTTTTTAGTTTGATGTACTCCCATATGTTTTTCTTTTACTACCCTTGCCCAAGGAGATATATCAGTAAAATTATTACTAAGGGCAATATCTGCAAGTTTACTTCCTATATTTTTCTCTAAGTGTTTTATGGTTTTGGGTCTTACATTTAAGTTTTTAATCCATTTTGAGTTTATTCTTGTATATGGTGTAAAAAGGTGTTCCAGTTTCATTTTTTTTGCATGTATCTCTCCAACTTTCCCAGCACCATTTATTAAATAGACTGTCTTTACCCCAGTGTAAATTCTTACATCCTTTGTCATAGATTAAAGGACCATATACATGCAGGCATGGATTTATTTCTGGGCTCTCTATTCTGTTCCATTGATCTATATGTCGGTTTTATGCCAATACCATGCTGTTTTGATTACTGTAGCCTTTAGTATGATTTGATGCCAGGTATCATGATATCTCCTACTTTGTTCTTATTTCTCAGGATTGCCATGGCTATTCGGGTCCTTTATAGTTCCATATAAATTTTAGGATTATTTGTTCTAGTTCTGAGAAAAACGTCATTGATATTTTGATAGGGATTGCATTGAATCTGTATATTGCTTTAGGTAGTATGGACATTTTAACTATATTAATTCTTCCTATCCATGAGCATGGTATATGTTTCCATTTATTTCTATCTTCTTTAATTTCTCTCTTCAATATCTTATATTTTCTGAGTACAGGTCTTTTACTTCCTTGTTTAAAATTATTCCTAAGTAGTGACATCATAGGAATGGCGGCAGTGGGGTGCACATTCTGAGTTCTCCTCTGGATCTTATTACAAACAGGACATATAACCCATCAAAGAACTCTTTGCATACCACGCAGAACAGCTCAGAGACTCGTGGAAGGATTACTTGAAGGGCCCAACTTAAGAGGCACAAGATTCAACACATCCAGAGACCAACTCCACACCAAACCAGAGTACTACCGTGTTTGACCTACAAGTCACACACCCAGAGGGAATTCTCTGCAGGCACAAAAGCCCATAGAGGCCAAACCATATTTAAGTGGTCAATCCTCACGCAGCAGAACACCCTGCAGTGCACAGAGCCAAGTCTCACAACAGGTTAGCCTAGGAGTTAACCCCACCTACTCACAAGCAAAAAGCAATTAAAGATCTTTTTTAAAATTTTAATTTATTAGTTTCAGGTGTAGAAGACAAGGTAATACTTAGATGTTCGGCAATTAAAGATCTTTAACAGGACAATATACACAACACAAGAGTCGCCTTTGGAGCACACGCAGAGGAGAAGAACGAAGTAGTACAAGTCAAATATAAAGGACACATACTACATACGATAACCCAACAAGAACTAAGAACTCTAGGGGATCTACCTAATACATCAAAGCAAACACAGAGAGTCAGACAGAATGGGGAAACAAAGAAACATGTCCCAAATAAAATAACAGAAGAAACCTCCACAACTGGAACCAAATGAAGCAGAGGAAACCAACCTATCAGAGACAGAGTTCAGAACACTGGTGATAAGAATGTTTAACGATCTTAGAGAAGACTTAAAGAAGGATGTAGAAATCATAACGAACAACCAGTTATAACTAAAGAACACAATTACCAAAATTAAGAACTCACTTGAAGGAATTACCAGCAGGTTACATGAAGCAGAGGATCGAATCAGCGACTTAGAAGACAAGTTAGCAGAGATCACCCAAACAGAACAACAGAAAGAAAAAAAAAAAAAACAATGAAGATGTTTTGAGAGACTTCTGGGATAACATCAAGAGCAACAACATGCACATCATAGGAATACCAGAAGGTGAAGAGAGGAAACAAGGGATTGAGAACATATTTGAAGTAATAATGTCCGAAAACTTCCCTAACCTGATGAAGGAAACCAACATACAAGCCCAGGAAGTGCAGAGAGTTCCAACCAGGATAAACCCAAATAGGTCCACACCAAGACACATTATAGTTAAAATGGCAAAGCTTAAATACAAAGAGAGAATCCTAAAAGCACCAAGAGAAAGACAGAGGTTTACATACAAGGGAACTCCCATAAGACTATCAAATGACTTTTCTACAGAAACATTGAAGGCCAGGAGGGAGTGGCAGGAGATAATCAAAGTGATGGAAAACAAAGGCCTACAACCTACATTGCTTTATCCAGCAAGGCTATCATTTAAAGTTGATAGAGATATAAAGAGCTTCCCAGGAAAGAATAAGCTAAAGGAACTTATTACCACCAAGCCAACATTGCAAGAAATACTAAAAGGACTTTGGTAATTAGAAGAAAGATGAAAACAATCTAACTACAGATTTTAAAATGGCAATAACTATGTACCTATCAATAATCACTTTAATATAATTGGATTAAATGCTCCAATCAAGAGACATAGGGTGGATGAGTGGATAAGAAAGCAAGACCCTTGTATATGCTGTATACAAGAGACTCACCTCAGATCAAAAGACACACACAGGCTGAAAGTGAAGGGTTGGAGTAAGATATTTCATGCAAATGGAAATGAGAAAAAAGCTTGAGTTGCAATACTTATATCTGACAAAATAGACTTTAAAATGAAGAACATATTAAAAGATAAAGATGGCCATTATATAATAATAAAGGGATCGATCTGACAAGAGGACATAACCCTAGTAAACATCTATGCACCCAACATAGGAGCACCCAAATATATAAAAGAGGTACTGACTGACATAAAGACAGAGATCAACAGTAACACTATCATAGTAGGGGACTTCAACACACCTCTGACAACAAGGGACAGGTCTTCCAGACAGAAAATCAATATGGAAACAACAGCCTTAAATGATACATTGGACCACTTGGATTTAATTGATATTTTCGGAGCATTTCACCCAAGTGCTGCAAAATACACGTTTTTCTCAAGTGCACATGGAACATTTTCCAAGATAGACCATATGTTGGGCCACAAAACAAGTCTTGAGAAATTTTAAAAAATTGAATTCATACCAATTGTCTTCTCTGATCACAGTGCTATGAAATTAGAAATGAACTACAGGAAAAAATCTGGAAGACACACCAATTCATGGAGGCTGAACAACTTATTACTAAATAATGAATGGGTCAAGCAGGAGATCAAGAAAGAAATCAAAAGATATCTCGAGACAAATGAAAATGAAAACACGATGACCCAAAATCTATGGGATGCCGCGAAAGCAGTCCCAAGAGGGAAATTCATAGCATTGCAGGCCTACCTAAAGAAACAAGAAACATCACTAATCAAGAGTGTATCTTCACACTTAAGGGATCTGGAAAAAGAATAGCAAAAAAGCCCAAAGGGGGCACAAGGAAGGAGATAATAAAGATCAGAGCAGAAATAAATGAAATAGAAAGATCAGAGCAGAAATAAATGAAATAGAAAAAACAATACAAAAGATCAATGAATCCAAGAGTTGGTTCTTAGAGAATATAAACAAAATTGACAAACCTTTAGCCAGACTCATTAATAAAAACAGAGAGAGGACCCAAATTAATAAAATCAGAAATGAAAGAGGAGAAGTGACAACAGACACCACAGATATACAAAAAAAATTTTAAGAAATTACTATGAGCAACTATATGCCAACAAATTTGACAATCTGTAAGAAATGGACAATTTTCTAGAGGCGTAAAACCTTCCAAGGCTAACTCAAGAAGAAACAGAAAACCTGAATAGACTGATTACCATCAAGGAAATTGAATCAGTAATCAACAATCTCCCAACAAACAAAAGCCCTGGACCAGATGTCTTTACAGGTGAATTTTACAAAACGTTCAAAAAAGAATTATCACCTATTCTCCTCAAGCTCTTCCAAAAAATCCAGATGGAGGGAAGACTCCCAAACACTTTTTACGAAGCCACTATCACCCTGATCCCCAAATCAGACAAAGACACCACAAAAGAAAACTACAGGGCGATATCTATAATGAACATTGATGCAAAAATCCTCAACAATATATTAGCGAACAGAATTCAGCAATATATTAAAAAGATCATACACCATGATCAAGTGGGATTCATCCCTGGTATGCAAGGGTGGTTCAACATCCGCACTCAGTTAATGTGATACACCTCATTAACAAAATGAAAAATAAAAACCACATGATCATATCAATAGATGCAGAAAAACCATTTGATAAAATTCAGCAGCCATTTATTAAAAAAAAAACCCTTAAGAAAGTGGGAATAGAGTGATCATATCTCAACATAATAAAGGCCATATATGACAAACCCACAGCTAACATTATATTCAATGGGGAAAAGCTAAAACCATTCCCCCTAAGATCAGGAACAAGGCAAGGTTGCCCACTATCTCCACTTCTATTCAACATAGTGCAGGAAGTTCTAGCCACAGCAATCAGACAAGAAAAAGAAATAAAAGACATCCAAATCGGTAAGGAGGAAGTAAAATTGTCATTATATGCAGATGATATGATACTATATATAGAGACCCCTAAAGACTCCACCAAGAAACTATTAGAACTGATAGATGAATTTAGTAAAGTAGCACGATACAAAATTAATATTCAGAAATCAGTTGTATTTGTATATACCAATAATAAAATATCAGAAGGAGAAATTTAAAAAGCAATCTCATTTACAATTGCTCCAAAAACTATAAAATACCTGGGAATAAATTTAACCAAAGAAGTAAAAGATCAGTACTCAGAAAATTATCAGACACTGAAGAAAGAAATGAAAGAAGATACAAATAGATGGAAACACATACCATGTTCATGGATAGGAAGAATTAATATAGTTAAAATGTCCATACTGCCTAAGGCAATATACATATTCAACGCAATTCCTATCAAACTGCCAACGACGTTTTTCACAGAAATAGAACATATAATCTTAAAATTTATATGGGACCATAAAAGACCCCGGATAGCCTCAGCAATCTTGAGAAATAAGAAGAAAGTGGGAGGTATAACAATACCTGACATCAAATTATACTGCAAGGCTACAGTAATCAAAACAGCATGGTACTGGCATAAAAACAGACACATGGATCAATGGAACAGAATAGAGAGTCCAGAAATAAATCCATGCCTATATGGCCATTTGGTCTATGACAATGGAAGCAAGAATATACCGTGGGGTAAAGACAGTCTATTCAATAAATGGTTCTGGGAAACCTGGACAGACACATGCAAAAAACTGAAGCTGGACCACCTCCTTACACCATATACAAAAATAATTTCAAAAAGGCTTAAAGACTTAAATGTAAGATCTGAAACCATATAATACCTAGAAGAAAATATAGGAAGAAACTTCACAGACATTACCCGGAGTAGGATTTTTACTGATATATCCCCTCGCACCAGGGAAGTAAGAGAAAAAATAAACATGTGGGATTACATCAAACTAAAAAGGTTTTTCACAGCAAAGGAAACCATCAATAAAACAAGAAGGGATCCTACTGAATGGGAAAAGATATTTGCCAATGATGTATCTGATAAGGGGTTAATATCACAAATCTATAAAAAACTCACTCAACTCAACTCCAAAAAAACAAACAACCCAATTAAAAAATGGGCAGAGGACTTGAAGAGACATTTTTCTAAAAAGGACATACAGATGGCAAACAGACATGTGAAGAAATGCTTAACCTCACTAACCATCAGAGAAATGCAAATAAAAACCACAATGAAATACCACCTCACCCCAGTCAAAATGGCTATCATCAATAAATCAACAAACAACAAGTGCTGGTGTGGATGAGGAGAAAAGGGAACGCTTGTGCACTGTTGGTGGGATTGCAGATTGGTGCAGCCACTATGGAAAACAGTATGGAGGTATCTCAAAAATCTAAAAATGGAACTACCTTATGATCCAGCAATTCCACTCCTAGGTATCTATCCGGAGAAACCCAAAACTCCTATTCAAAAATCTTTATGCACTCTTATGTTTATTGCAGCACTATACGCAATAGCCAAGACATGGAAACAACCGAAATGCCCATCGGTAGATGACTGGATTAAGAAACTGTTGTACATTTATACAATGGAGTATTATGCAGCCATAAAGAAAAAAGAAATCTTACCATTTGCAACAATATGGATGGACCTAGAGAACATTATGTTAAGTGAAATAAGTCAAACAGAGAAAGGCAAGTACCATATGATCTCACTTATATGCGGAATCTAAAGAAGAGAATAAGTGAATGAACTAATCAGAAACAGTTTTGGATACAAAGAGGAAAAACTGAGGGTTGTTAGATGGGCAGGGGGTGGGGATAAGGGGGAAGGTGAGGGGATTAGAAAACAGTTGGTAACCACAAGATGGCCGCAGGGTTTTGAAAATTAATTTTGGGAACGTAATCAATAATGTTATAAAGATTTTGTAGGGTATCCAATGGACATGTGTCCCATTTGGGAGACCACCTCAGGGAAGATGTAGATGCCTGATCACTGCAATGTACACCTGAAGCTGAACAATAATGAATGCGAACTATAATTTTATATATATATATATATATATATATATATATATATATATATATATATATATATTTTAAAAAGTAGTTATGGGGATGTTGGGTATAGCATAAAGAATATAATCAATAATATTGTAATAAATATGTATGGTGTCAGAGGGCCACTAGATTTGTTGGGGTAAAAGATAAAAGAGGGACTAGAGGAAGAGTGAAAAAAGGTGAAGGGATTAAGAAGTACAAATTGGTAGTTACAAAATAGTCATGGGGATGAAAGGTATAGCATAAGGAATATAGTCAGTAATATTTTAATAACTATATATGGTATCAGATGGGTACTAGATTTATTGGGGTGATCACTTCATAAGTTATACAAATGTCTAATCACTGTTATACACCTGAAACTAATACACTATTGTATATCAACTGTAATTGAAAAATAAAACAATTTTTTTTTAAAAAAAGAATAACTTCATAAGAGATTTATACAATTATCTAAACTCAATGGCCAAACCAATACCCTAGAATGTGATAACTCTGAACTTTGAATGAAAAAAATTTTCAATATCAATTTAATATTGATAGTTAAATAATTTATTAAAACTAGGATAATCATGATGAAAGATCAGGTAACTTGAGGAAGTTTCCTTCCTTAGTGAAATAATGCCTACTCTATATGAGTGCAGAATGAATCCTGATAGGCAAATAATTTGTACACGGATTGTATAGGAGTTCAACATAAAAAATATGTTCTAGCAATATTCATTCCTCCTCCCTGTTTTCCTACTTGAGCCCAGAAAAAAAAAGCTTTCTTTTTTGTTATGATAATGAAAGCTTTAGCCCCTCTCTCCATACTTCTCCTGTGGGAGAAATGGTTGGTGAGTTGGGAAGAAGGAATTTATGTACCTTAGTCCATTCTGGAATCTTTAAAAAAGTGTCACATCCCTAAGATGCACTTATTTGTCTCTTGCACATAGAGGAGACAGCTTTTAAAGTTTGGGGAAAAGAATTAACATGCCCATTTGACCACCATTGTTGTTTCTCACCAATAAACTCTATCACTAATAAAAAAAAAATTATTCCTAAGTATTTTATTTTTTTCGTGCAGTTGTAAGTGGGATTGCTTTCTTAATTTCTCTTTCTGATAGTTTGTTATTGGTGTATACAAATGCAACTGATTTCTGAATATTAATTTTGTATCCTGCTATGGCACTGAATTAATTTATCTGTTCTAATAGTTTTTTAGTGGAATCTTTGGTGTTCTCTACATGTATAGTATCATGTTATCTGCAAATAATGACAATTTTACTTCCTCCTTTCCAATTTGGATGCCTTTTATTTCTTTTTTTTTTCTGACTGCTGTACTAGAACTTCCAGTACTCTGTCATATAAAAGTAGTGAAAGTGGTCATTCTTGTCTTGTTCCTGATCTTAAGGGGAATGCTTTTAGCTTTTCCCCATTGAGTATGATGTTAGCTGTGGGTTTATCATATATGGTCTTTATTCCCACTTTGCTAAGAGTTTTTATCATAAATGGATGTTGGATTTTGTGAAATGCTTTTTCTGCATCTATTAATATGACCACATGATTTTTATCTTTCATTTTGTTAATGTGGTGTATCACATTTATTTGCAGTTATTAAACCAACTTTGCATACCAGGAATGCATCCCACTTGATCGTGGTGAATGATCTTTTTAATGTATTGCTGAATTTGGTTTGCTGATATTTTGTTGAGGATTTTTGCATCTATGTTCATTAGGGATATTGACCTATCGTTTTCTTTTTCTGTAATGTCTTTATTTGGTTTTGGGATCAGGGTAATGGTGGCCTCAAAAATGAGGTTGGGAGCCTTTCCTTCTGGATTTTTTGGAATAGTTTGAGGAGAATAGGTGTTAATTCTTTTTTGAATGTTTGGTAAAATTCACCTGTGAAGCCATCTGGTCCAGGAGTTTTGTTTGTTTGGAGCTTGTTGGTTACTGATTCAATTTTGTTGGTAGTAATCGGTCTGTTCAGATTTTCTGTTTCTTCTTGATTCAACCTTGGAAGATTATAGGCTTCTAGAAATTTATCCATTTCTTCCAGATTATCTAATTTGCTGGCATATAGTTGCTTGTTTATTGCTGTCATTCTTTATTTCTTAATATAAATGAAGTTGGTTTTCCTGTGCTGCTTTCATTAGTCATCATTAATCACCCTGTGGTTATAATCAGAGGTGAAAGTATCTGAGAAGAGTAAACATTGCTTTCTGGAAGCTAGCCATCACTTCTAACCTCCTTTTTATAATGAAAAACACATAACACTGAAAATCAAATGCTTTGCAGCCACCTACTCTAGAGCATTGGTTAGGACATGTCCAGTATTCTTGAGCATCAGCCTCATTTTCTCCATACCAAAGAAATGTAACTCTTCCCGCAACTCCAGTCCATTCAGTCTCTGTGCATGTTTTTCAAGCTCTCAGCAGTAACCAGAATAAGTATCTATAGATTAAGAAGGTATTGGTTCCTTCTAGATATGTGCTTTGTTTGTTTTCACATATCCAGAAGACATGAATGGAAATCTTCATTGTGTCTCAGAAAAATACAACACAGGTAATCAGTGGAGAATTTGAATTCACGTCTTAGCCATGAGGATGTGTGCTTTGATAGCCTGTATACTGATAGTTAAGAATATAAGGGAATTAGTGCTCATGAGCATTTCTCCATGGGCCTATTTTCCTCATTTGTAAATGGGGAGCTTGACAAGTTGGGGTTTTTTTGTTTGTTTGTTTTTTGGCATAAATTTCATGATTCTGTATGGGAAATATCCCTGCCCCTCAGTGTGTGGAAATCATTAAATATATCACCTCTCAGCATAAATGAAAAACTACACTGGAAATTGCTGGAAACAGCTGCAATAAAAAACGCCCAATACCACCCGTGGACTCTTTCAGTGAGAAAATTGCAAGTTCCCAAGGAAATTCTCATGAATTCTGACCTTTGTCAGGAGCCACTGAGTAAATCAATGTATTATTGATCAACCTGCTGTCATGAATCTATTTTTCTTTCCTTCTCTCACTGTCTATACCTATATTGTGAGTGACACGTCCAGCTGAGACGTGCACAGTTTTCCCAGCAGCTCCTCAGAGAAGGAAGCATGGGTGGGTCCCCAAATTCCACAGGTGTTTAGCTTATTGAGCAGAAACAAGTGAACACTAAGGAAAAGAAAGCAGCTGTCCTACTGTAGTGCTGACTTTAAATTAGCCCCTATGCTAGGGTATGTAGGCTCTGTCACATGTATGTACTCTTATGTGTCCAGTCAAAGGCATGGAAAAGTAAAACTCATAAAGGTGTAATTATGAAAATAAGGATATGAAAACAATCAAATCCAAATCCCTTTTAATGACTTCAAATTCAAGTAAGAACTCTTCACAATTACCCTGTGCCTGCCAAATCCAAACCAACTCATCATTTCACCCCATGAATTCATTACTTGATTTAGCATTCATTGAATGGGTATGTTGAATACTGGCTCCGCAAAATATCACTGGAACAGCCTGTTGCCTAGGGAAAGCTAGCTGAGTTTATTGCTTACCACTATAAGAGAGAACTCCACATTGACAGAGTCTAATAGTGATTTAGGAGAGGAAGGGAAAGACTCCGATATTGAAACTGTGAAGTCTGTCCTGGTGGGAAGGGGGAACTTGATTAGGATTGGGTAAAGACCATGATATAAAATGGTTTAAAATAGATGGGCATGGCAGAACAGGGATTTGGAGGCAAGAGGTTTAAAAGGTTTTAGTGTATAAACTGTCAGCGGATGCTTTCTTTTTACTTTTTTAAAACATTTTTATTAAAATATAGCTAAAATACAATATTATATTAGTTTCAGGTGTACACCATAGTTATTCAACATTTATATACCTAAAGAATACCATAAGTCCATCAACCATCTGACACCGTACCACATTGTCACAATATTATTGACCCTATTACTTATGCTGTATATTACATTCCCATGAGTTATTTGTTTTATACCTGAAAATTTGAACCTCTTATTCCCCTTCACCTTTTCCCCTCCGCTTTTTAATTTTTCAATTGCGGTTGTCATTCAACGTTATTTTATGTTGGTTTCTGGTGTACAGCACAATGGTCAGACATTTATATACCGTGTTTCCCCGAAAATAAGACCTAGCCGGACCATCAGCTCTAATGCGTCTTTTGGAGCAAAAATTAATATAAGACCCAATCTTATTTTAATATAAGACCCAGTCTTATATTATACTATTATATAAGTATTATATAAGTATATTATATAAGTATTATATGGTATTATATTATACTATTATATATACTATTATATAAGACTGGGTCATATTAATTTTTGCTCCAAAAGACGCATTAGAGCTGATTGTCCGGCTAGGCCTTTCTTTTGGGGAAACACAATAACTTACAAAGTGATCCCCCGACCGGTGCAGCAACCACCTGGCACTATATATAGTCCTCACCATATTATTGACTATTTTCCTTATTCTTTACATCCCCATGACTATTTTGTAACTACCAACTTGTAGTCGTTAATCCCTTTACCTTTTTCACCCAGACCCCCAACCCCCCTCCCTTCTAGTAACCATCAGTTTGTTCTCTGCATCAATGGGTATTTTTTTTGTTTGTTCATTTATTTTGTTCTTTAGATTCCCCATATAAGTGAGCTCATATGATATTTGTTTTTCCTAGCCTGACTTATTTCATTTAGCATAATACCCTCTGTCCATGGGTCCACCAATGAAGTTGCAAATGGTAAGATTTCATTCTTCTTTATAGCAGAGGAATATTCCATTATATACATGTACCACTTCTTCTTTATCGAGTCATCTACTGATGGGCACTTAGGTTGCTTCTGTATCTTGGCTATTGCAAATAGCTCTGCAATGAATATAGCGGTGCATATATCTTTTCAAGTTAGTGTTTTGGATTATTTCTGATAAACACCCAGGAGTGGAATTGCTGGTTTATAAGATAGTTCTATTTTTAATTTTTTGAGAGACGTCATCAAAATGGTGGCATGAGGTGAGCCTCTGTAAAGTTCCCCTGGAATTTACAACTAATCGAACAACAATAACTCCACAAAGGACTCCCTGCACAGCAGACAGGCAAGACGAACAGACCCACTACTGAATTCACCTAAAGGTGGGAGAATCGCTTGAGTGGGGGAGGAAGGAAGGGAGAAGTGCGGAGACGGAGCCGCGTGGGCGCAGGACGCAACCTGGCTCAGTGCTCCAAGCTCGCTGCATCCCGGAACTACCGCAGCTGCAGGAGAGGGAAGAACTCGGACTGCTAGGGCTCCGCTTATGGCCCACAGGGCTGAGGGGGCAGCATATAACACGGCTGAACCCAACACTCACGGCAGAGACCTCAGAGAAAAGACAGAGGGAAGAAGGCTGAAAATGGTGGGTTAAGGCCTCACTGCCGAGCAGAGAATGGAAGCTTTAGGCACTGGGACTAGGCGCCCCCTCATAACCCTCCCAGAGCTCACCACGCCCCTACCTGCCCGGTGCTAGAAGCTGAATAGTAGCACTATCAGATCAAAAGGACAGGATACTTGCTATTCTGAGAACTGTGGACCAAAGACACAGATTTGCAGCCGAACTAGTTCCGGCAAAAGGGAGGGAGCTTTGGAAGCAGGACCGGCTGTGATGGTGGTCACACCATTGCTCTGGGCCACGTCTCACAACTCACCCTGGACCTGGCCCCACCTATCTCGATGGCTCCAGCAGGAGTACACAGAACTGCTGAGACATGCAGGCTCTGAATCTGGTGAAGAAAGAGCTTTGGAACTTCAAAAGATCTCCGCATCCCAACAGGGATGTGGCGCCCTATGACAAGGCGAACTGTTAATAGAGGAGAAGCCCATCTCCCAGAGAATCCCCCCATTGTGTGAGAAGCTGGAATACTGCACAGAAAACATAGCACTACTGTGTGAGAGAGGAAAAAAAAAGGCTCCAGTTGGAGAGAAAATAAAACATTCTACCAACAAGTATTGGAAAACAAAGGAAAGCACCTCTTACTATGAACCTGTTGCAGAAGCCACTCCTGTTGATGTCTAGGAAGAGAAATAATAAGTCAGTAATTGCCATGAATAACCAAGGCAACAAGACAGCTCAGAAAGAAAGTGAAAAGTCTCCAGAAAAGGAACTTAAAGGTATGGAAATATATGCCTTAAATGACAGAGAATTCAAGATTTCAGTTCTGAAAAAACTCAACGAGATGCAAGAAAACACAGAAAGGCAATTTAATGAACTCAGAAACGCAACATGAGCATTTTAGGAAAGAGACTAAACTTTTAAAAAAGAAACAAATGGAATTTCTGGAGATTAACAATTCAATAGAAGAAATTAAGAATGAAATAACCAGCTTAGGTAGTAGAGTTGACCAGATGGAGGAAAGAATCAGTGACATTGAAGATAGAAACCTGGAAATTGCACAGATGGAAGAAAAACAAGACTTGAGACTTAAAAGAAATGAAAGAACTCTACAAGAACTTTCTAACTCTATCAGAAAGAGCAATATAAGAATCATGGGCATACCAGAAGGAGAAGAAAGAGAGAAGGGAACAGAGAATGTATTCAAACAAATTGTTGATCAAAACTACCCAAACTTGTGAACAGAACTGGATCCTCGAATCCAAGAAGCAAACAGAACACCTAATTGCCTCACTCCCAACAGGCCTTCTCCAAGGCACATTGTATTGAAGCTGTCTACAATTAACACCAAAGAAAGAATCCTCAAGGCAGCCAGGGAAAAGAAGACAGTAACCTACAAAGGAAAGCCCATTAGATTATCATCAGATTTTTCAGCAGAAACTCTACAAGCTAGGAGGGAATGGAACCAAATATTCAAACTATTGAAAGAGAGAAATTATGAGCCAGGAATAATATATCCAGCAAAGATGTCCTTTAGATATGAAAGAGGAATAAAGACCTTTCCAGACAAACAGAAGCTGAGGGAATTTTCTAATACATGACCTGCACTACAAGACATACTAAATGAGGCTATTCGACCACCATCAAGAGGGACAATCTGTGGTAACATAAAAAGGGGGAAAGTTAAGGCTTGAACCGGAATATGGGAATGGAAAAAGTGAGCGTGCTGAAGAAAATGGAATACTCTACATATCAAACTTTCTTTTACATAAACTTAAGGGTAACCACTCAAAAAAAAAAAAAACACCAGAACTGAAATATATAGTGTAATAAAAGAAGAAACAGAGGGAAACATCACAGAATACAAACACACAGAAATAATAGACAACAACAAAAAGGCAAAGAAACAGTGGTGACAAAACCTTACCAGAAAACTAAAGATAGAATGACAGGTAATCCTCACGTATCAATAATCATCCTAAATGTAAATGGTCTGAACTCACCAATAAAAAGGCACAGAGTAGCAGATTGGATCAAAAAACTAAACTCAACCATATACCGTCTCCCAGAGACACATCTCAGCAACAAGGACAAGCATAGACTCAAAGTGAAAGGGTGGAAATTCACACTCCAAGCAAATGGTACCGCGAGAAAATCAGGTGTAGCCATAATGATATCAGATGAAACAGACTTCAGGGTGAAAAAGGTAACAAGAGACAAAGGTGGACATTTCATAATGATAAAGGAGACTATACAACAAGAAGACATAACAGTCATCAATAGTTATGCCCCCAATCAGGGAGCACCGAAATATACCAAGCAACTACTAACAGAACTAAAGGGAGAAATTGACCAAAACACAATTATACTAGGGGACTTAAATACATCATTGACAGCTTTGGATAGATCATCCAAACAGAAAATAAATAACGAAATAGCAGCCCTAAATGGCACATTAGATGAAATGGACATAATTGACATATATAGAGCACTTCATCCTAAAACATCAGACTATACATTCTTTTCTAGTGTACATGGAACATTCTCAAGGATAGACCATATATTGGGACATAAAATCAGCCTCAGCAAATTTAAGAAGATTGACATCATACCAAGCATATTGTCTGATCACAAGCCTTTGTAATTGGAATTCAACTGCAAAAAGAAAGCAGGAAAAGAACACAAATACATGGAGATTAAACAACATACTTTAAAAGAACGACTGTGTCAAAGAAGAAATTAGAGGAGAGATCAAAAGATACATAGAAACAAATGACAATGAAAACACATCCTACCAAAATTTTGGGGATGCAGCGAAAGCAGTTTTAAGAGAGAAATTTATATCATTACAGGCCTATTTCAAGAAACAAGAAAAATCCCAAATAAATAACCTCATGTTACACCTTAAAGAACTAGTAAAAGAAGAACAAGTGAAACCCAAGGTCAGCAGAAGAAAGGAAATAACAAAAATCAGAGCAGAACTAAATGAAATAGAGAACAAAAAGACAATAGAAAAAATTAATGTGGCAAAGAGCTGGTTCTTTGAAAAGATTAACAAAATCGACAAACCCTTGGCTAGACTCACTAAGATAAAAAGAGAGAAGACACCAAGTAACAAAATCAGAAATGAAAAATGGGAAGTTATCACGGACACCACAGAAATACACAGGATCATCCAAGAATACTATGAAGGACTATATGCAACCAAATTCAATAACCTAGAAGAAATGGACAAGTTCTTAGAAACATATAACCTTCCAAGGCTGAACCATGAAGAACTAGAAAATCTAAACAGACCGATCACCAGTAACGAAATTGAATCAGTTATCCAAAACCTTCCCAAAAGCAAAAGTCCGGGACCAGATGGCTTCACTAGTGAATTCTACCAAACCTTCAAACAGGATCTAACACCAATCCTGCTCAAACTCTTCCAAAAAATTGAAGAAGAGACAGTACTCCCTAACTCATTTTATGAGGCCAACATTACCCTGATACCAAAACCTGGTAAGGACAACACAGAAAAAGAAAACTACAGACCAGTATCTCTGATGAATACTGATGCTAAAATCCTAAACAAAATTCTAGCAAATCGAATACAACAATGCATTAAAAAGATTATTCATCACGACGAAGTGGGGTTCATCCCTGGGGCACAAGGATGGTTCAACATTTGCAAATCCATCAATGTGATACATCATATAAACAAAATAAAGGACAAAAATCATATGATTATGTCAATTGATGCAGAAAAAGCGTTTGACAAGACACAACATCCATTTATGATTAAAACACTTAATAAAATAGGTATAGAAGGAAAATACCTTAACATAATAAAGGCCATATATGACAAGCCCTCAGCTAATCTCATAATTAATGGTGGAAAACTGAAGCCCTTTGCTCTACATTCAGGAACACGACAGGGCTGCCCCTATCACCTCTGCTTTTCAACATAGTGTTGGAAGTCCTTGCCAGAGCAATCAGGCAAGAGAGAGATATAAAAGGCATACACATTGGGAATGAAGAACTTAAAGTATCACTCTTTGCAAATGACATGATGCTATGTATAGAAAACCCTAAAGACTCCACCAGAAAGCTGTTAGAAACAATCAACGAATACAGTAAAGTTGCTGGCTACAAAATCAACGTACAAAAGTCCATTGCATTCCTATATACTAACAATGAAATCTCAGAAAAAGAAGTACAAAAAACAATTCCCTTTGCAATTGCAGCAAAAAGAATAAAATACCTAGGAATAAACTTAACCAAGGATATGAAAGATCTATATGCTGAGCAGAGGCTGGGGAGAAAAAGGAACCCTCAGACACTGTTGGTGGGAATGCAGACTGGTGCAGCCGTTATGGAAGGCAGTGTGGAAGTTCCTCAAAAAATTACGAATAGAATTACCATGTGACCCAGCAATCCCTCTCCTGGGTATCTACCCAAAAAAATTTTTTTTTAATTTATTGGGGTGACAACTGTTAGTGAAATACACAAAATATCTGAAAACGTTTATACATAAAGACACGTGTGCTCCAATGTTCATTGCAGCTTTGTTTACGGTGGCCAAGACATGGAAACAACCAAAATGTCCTTAGATAGAGGAATGAATAAAGAAGTTGTGGTATATATACACAATGGAATACTATTCGTCAGTAAGAAAAGATGATATAGGAACATTTGTGACAGCATGGATGGATCTTGAGAGTATAATTCTAAGCGAAATAAGTCACACAGAAAAAGCAGAGAACCATATGATTTCACTGATATGTGGTATATAAACCAAAAACAACAAAAGAACAAGACAAACAAATGAGAAACAAAACTCATAGACACAGACAATAGTTTAGTGGTTACCAGAGGGTAAGAGGGGTGGGGGTGGGTGATGAGGGTAAAGGGGATCATATATATGGTGATGGAAGGAGAACTGACTCTGGGTGGTGAACACACAATGGTATTTATAGATGATGTAATACAGAATTGTACACCTGCAATCTATGTAATTTCACTAAAAATTGTCACCCCAATAAATTTAAAAAAATTTTGTGGAACCTCCAAACTGTCTTTCATAGTGGTTGCACCAATTGGCAATTCCACTAATAGTGCAGAAGGATTCCCTTTTCTCCACATCCTCGCCAACACTTGCTGTTTGTTGTTTTATTGATGATAGTCATTCTGACAAGTGTGAGGTGCTATCTCACTGTGGTTTTACTTTGGATTTCTCTGATGATTAGTGACATTGAGAATCTTTCCATGTTTGTTGGCCATCCTTATGTCCTCTTTGGAGAAATGTCTATTCAGGTATTTTTTCCCATTTTTTAATTGGATTGTTTTTTTTTTGGTATTGAGTTGTATGAGTTTTTTATAAATTTTAGGTATTAACACCTTATCAAATGTATCATTGGCAAATATCTTCTCCCATTCAGTAGGATGTCTTTTCATTCTGTTGATGGTTTCCTTTGCTGTGCAAAAACTTTTTAGTTTGATGTAGTCCCGCTTGTTTATTTTTGCTTTTGTTTCCCTTGCCCGAGGAGATACATCAGTAAAAATATTACTAAGGGCAATGTCTGAGAGTTTACTGCCTATGTTTTCCTGCAAGAGTTTTATGGTTTCGGGTCTTACATTTAAGTCTTTGTTCTATTTTTGTGTTTATTCTTGTATATGGTGTAAGAAGGTAGTCCAGTTTCATTTTTTACATGTATCTGTTCAAGGATGCAAGTCCAGAGCAGCTGCTCATTTTCTCATTTGAGATTTGTGAGTTCCTTTTCTTTCCAAGATGACCAAGCTGCAAGCAGAGCCTCTTTGTGTCACGCAGTGGGTTAGAGACACCAGAAGCAGGAGCTGCAAAGCTTCAGATAACTCTGAAAGCACTGACTTACTTTGATTTTGGAGTTTTCTCTCTTTCTCACCCTCTTTCCCTCCTTCCCTCCCTCTCTCCCTCTTTCCTTCTCATACATACACCTTTACACTTTTAATGGCAGCAAAGAGGGAAAAGATCTGATCCCTGCAGAATGAGGGATCACTTCAGAGGAATGAGAGAAAAGGAATGAGAATCAAGTTTTTTAGGGGTTAGAGGTGTGATTTCAGTTTTGGGAATCCATTCTTAAGGATATTTCGGGAGAAATTTTAAGAAACACAATGAACAAATTAAGGCAAATTTTCATTTCCTCTGTTCAGGAACTGATCCTTCAGATGACAGATTGGTATTTTGAAGGCATAGTGAGGAATTTTTCATTCCAGCAGTTGTGGCACTTAATACATTTTCCGTTTCATTTTTCTAAAAAGTGTCTATGTAAATTTCCTTCACAGCTCTTGCGAGACTTCTGTCATATGTATCCTTACCCAAGCTGAAGACGCATTGAATTGCTGCCCTCCTTACCTTGGAAAGGAAAATGCTATAGCTCCCCCTTGTGTTGTCTGAGGCTAAAGTCATCCCTAATGGATCCGCCGCAGCAGAGTCCTCTCCATTAGTATCTTCAAAGTATCTCCTCAAAACTATTTGATGGAGACTTTGCTTTACAGGAAAGTTCCAGAGGATCCAGCTAATCTTTTATAATTTCCCCCCTTACTTCCCACTCTACTGCGGTGTGTCTAAGACCCTCTTTCTTGGACAGTCACCTTTTTCTGGCAAACAGTTCCTTTGGGATGATTTTCTTCGTGAGGTTGTAGTCCAGTTATCTTCCACTTAGTACATCGAATCTTGTACCATTTCCTCTCCAAATAGAAGGAGTGGAACTTGTGTTCACTATTGCCTCCTCTTGCCCTGTCATACGGGCCATTTTATTCTGTATCATGGCTTCTCAGTTGAAGTCAGGCACCGGTTTCTTTGCCCTTCCACCTCCAGAGTAAACACGTCAAATTTCCCCAAGTCTCTCCATTCTAATACATGAATTTGTACTTAAAGATTTTGGCTGCTCAATAAGTATGCAGCCAGGGTGTGAGATGCAATCATATGTCTCTTTTGGAAACAATTCCCCAATCTCAGCACCACCCCACACTTGACTTGGACATAGGAGTAAGGAAAATGCCACAGTGCTCCCTATTAATGAATTTCCTTCAAATAATGTTTGAAAGTTACTGATATTCTTCACATGTGTAGCAATTCTTATATAATGTGGCTCTTGTTCCTGATTTTGTACCTTTGTCAATATTGCAAGATAAAGGGAAAAGTCTCATTTTATAGGTTGTTTTAAAAATTATATAAAATGTTGATTGTTAAAAAGATTTACACAGTATTTCAATTACGTCTATAGGATAAGACCTTAATAGAATTGCTTCATTAAGTGTGTATGCATTATATCTATATTTAGCAGACAAGGCTGAGAAGTTTTTGTTGTTTGTTTGTTTGTTTGTTTGTTTATATTGGGGAAGGGGAACAGGACTTTATTGAGGAACAGTGTGTACTTCCAGGACTTTTTTCCAAGTCAAGTTGTTGTCCTTTCAGTCTTAGTTGTGGAGGGCGCAGCTCAGCTCCAGGTCCAGTTGATGTTGCTAGTTGCAGGGGGCACAGCCACCATCCCTTGTGGGACTCGAGGAATTGAACTGGCAACCTTGTGGTTGAGAGCCCACGCTCCGGCCAACTGAGCCATCCGGGAGCTCAGTGGCAACTCAGCTCAAGGTGCCGTGTTCAATCTTAGTTGCAGGGCGCGGAGCCCACCATCCCTTGTGGGATTCGAGGAATTGAACTGGCAACCTGGTGGTTGAGAGCCCACTGGCCCATGTGGGAATCGAACCGGCAGCCTTCGGAGTTAGGAGCATGGAGCTCTAACCGCCTGAGCCACCGGACCAGCCCCAAGTGTATATGCATTTTAAATTTAATAGATAGTTGTCTTCACCTGTTCAGTCTTCTGTGTTATATAACCTGGTCTTCATGTCACAGCTTAATGTTCCAGTAAGAGTTCCAACCCATTTAATTTCACCCCCTTCCTGCTCTGCCAACCCTTATTTTAAAACTTTGGACACTGTTTTCTTAAGGAAATTTATAATCAAACCAAAGGGTCCAAATCCTTAAAGGACTCCTACTTGCCCAGCTTTATGATTTCCCTTGGCAAAGGAAAGTTTCACTCCACACAGACTGAAAACAAACTCATTGTTTTCCAATACCTATTAACTTTGTGGTTGGATCATATGAAGCAGCAACACAAGGCAGCATAGGCTAAGTGTCAGTCTTACAAAATGTGAATGCTTTTTGAAATCTGAGGCAGGAAAAATCAGGCCTGGCAATCTTCTGAACGAAGTGAAACTCAGGTCTTAAAAGGAAGGGTAGAACTAAGACAAAAGTAGGGAGACTGTTGGGGAATTCCAGGCGGAGAGGAAA
This sequence comes from Rhinolophus hipposideros, assembly GCF_964194185.1. Taxonomy (NCBI): domain Eukaryota; kingdom Metazoa; phylum Chordata; class Mammalia; order Chiroptera; family Rhinolophidae; genus Rhinolophus; species Rhinolophus hipposideros. The sequence goes on from NC_138046.1 coordinate 23,698,086, forward strand.
TGCTGCGAGGAGCTTAGATGGCAGAAAACACCTAGACTCTTAAATAAAGCTAACTGAATTTTACTTATCTTAATATGTTCTTCCTCATACTGTCATTTTTTAAATATTTATCTTACATCCTATCTGAGGTCAGAAATATTCTATCGCTTCATCATCAGATCTTGTCCATAGTCAATGTCCATAGTTGACTAAGTATCAACAATCAGTTTGGTTATTAAGTGAATAAACAAATAAATGCAATACTTAGCAGAAAGTGCTGCAAAATACTAGGAAGGTTGCAATAAGAGAAAAGGAATTAATTTCCAGAAAGCCTCATTTATCATGATTTCAATGTGACAAGTATGTACTTTCTCATAAAAGACCACTCACTCTTTCTTACTAAAATCGTATTTAACTTCTGGAAAGTGATCTGCATTCTGTTATCCTAATAAACTATGTCTTATTAATAGCACTAACATAATCATTTTAAAAGAATGAAAAAACAAAACAAAAAGAGGTCTGCCAAATCTGTCTCTCAGAAAAGGTTCAAAGCTTGAATAGTTCATGGGAACAATTTGTTAGTCTAGAGAATTCTTCCCATTTTGGTCAGGGCCTCCTATGGAGAGATTTATGTGCAGTGTATGTCAAGAGGCAAAATAATGGCATTTCTCTGCTATACAATGACTTGGACATTTGCTGAGTGCAGAAATGCACCTTTAAACCAGAGAAAGAAGCAGAGTCTGTTCTGATCCAATCCTTTTGAAAAGCCATGCGCACTGAAGCTGGGACCAAACAGAATGACAGGATTTGATTGCTAAAGCTCTGGAGGCAATGTGCCTCTTGATATGTTGACCTTTAACCCAGACTCGGGAGGGTGAAAAAAGAGAGGGTATGGTTTCCCTCCACCCCCGCCCGCCATCTGATCATGCTTGTCTCTAACACTGTCCACATACTCCTAACATTCAACTCTCCACCCCCATTCTCATAAGTTACTTCCAGCTTTGGGGCCAGGGTGAGAATGAATAGAAGAACAGAAAGAAAGGCTGGAGGAGAATTGGAGAAGCAATTCAACAAACAGTTGACAGCTGCTTAAAAGCCGGGGACAGAATTCTAGCTACTGAAATGAGAGCTGAACTTCTGGTCCCCTGATGCTTCTATCCCACTTCCCAATATTTTATAAGATTTAGGCATTTCCATCTTTCTGTTCCCTTTTCCCATTTTACCCTTTCTAGCCTATATTTATTTTTTTATTTTTCGATTACAGTTGACATTCAATATTGTTTTATATTAGTTTCAGGTATACTGCATAGTGGTTAGACATTTATATAATTTACAGACTGATCCTCCCTGGCACTATATATAGACCCACCTGGCACTATACATAGTTATTACAATATTATTCACTATATTCCCTGTGCTTTATTTTACAATTTTTATTTCTTAAGCCCATCACTTTTTTCACCCAGTCTCCCAACTCCATTCTCATATTTATAATCATTCCCTTCTCTACACCTTTAGTTCCCTTTACTTGATTATTTATGAATGGCAAAATCTCACGCAAAGTTAAATTCACATCTGCATCATAGCAGCTGGGCAGCTGAATATAACTGGAGGAAAAAAACCCACAAATATGCTGATTGGTCTCGCTGTAAATTCATGACCACTAGCCTCACTTGGCCCTTTGTGCTACTGAGAAAGGTTACCAGTCCATTCACTCTCCTGCTTTAACAAAACTTTCACACTTTCTTTCTCTTCAAATTTCCTCACTGTTCTCCAGCCACACTGGTCTGTTCTCTTTTTTTTAACATGCCAAGCATATGCCCACCTGAGGACCTTTTTATTCATTCTTCCTCCTGCCTGGAGCACTCTGTATCTAGCTATTTGCTCGCCCACTTCCTTCAAGACCCTGCTACATTATGTCATCATTATCTATCAATCAGGCCTTCCCAGGCCCCTCTATATAAGAAAGCAAGCATGTCCCCACCACAACCAGCACACTGTGTTCCCCTAATTTTATGTCTTCTTTAGCAGTTACCACCATCTGGTATTCTGTATATTTTATGTGTGTATATTTTCTATTCCCATGCTAGAATGAATATTTTATGAGAGCGGGTTTTTTTTTCTTTTTTATACTCTTCTATACCTACAGTTTAATACTATTGCTTACTAGTATGCTGTACATATTTCTTTAAGGAATGAATGGATAGATGAACGCCTCTTAGGGTTTGAGAATCCCCTCTTCCCATTTGCCAATCCCAGCATATTCACCTACTCACCCTCCAATATTTTTTATATGGTGACCATAGTTTCCAAGACCAGATTCGATGTACGTTATCTAATTGGTGGAGAAAATATCTTTTATTTAGACTGTCTTGGGATATCCAATGTGCTTTATAAGTATATTCTACATACAATCATAGTCTCATAGAGTGGAGTCCTCAAAGGAAGCTTAGATGAGCATTTTCCAGTTAGTTTAATGGTCTCTGATAGTGGATTTGGCTTATCCAAAGTCACTATTTCAAATATATGGTGATGAAAGGAGAACTAACTGGGTGGTGAACACACAATGTGATATATAAATGATGTATTATAGAATTATACTCGCACACTTGAAACCTATGTAATTTTACTAACCATTGTCATCCTCAGTAAATTTTACTTAAAAAAGAAAAGTCACTATGTTTAATTTAAAATAAATGTGAGTTGAAGTAGTTTGGTTTTTCAGAGCTCTTACTTGGGATTATTGGAGCTACCCAGAAATTAATGGAAACCTCTATGGTAATTATCTGGTTCAGCTTTTCTGCTTACTGCATAGAGGGACTTGTATACTACCTCATGGGCCTTCTCTCCAGTGAGGCTTGCTTGGGTAACTGAGTGGAAATCTCTCATCATATGCTTGGTATGTCTTTGTTCTCTCACTCCACATGTTTTCAAACATAAGAAGTTATGAAATAAAATGATAATTAAAACTCACCACCTATACCAAACCACCTTCTTTCTATACCATGACCCTCACCTATTCAGTGAAAACAAAACAAAGAAACAAAAAACAACAACACTTGAGTTTATATAGGTGGCCACAGTTGTAATCAAATGTCAGTGGAAGACATCTGACCTAGAGATTTTACTTTCTCTTAGTCATTGATCCTAAATGGCCTTCTAGGGTTTATTCATCTGCCTCCAGGCTATAACTGCCTCCAGGTTTTCTCCTTTTCTGATGAATGCTTTGGGAATGAGAAATGCATGCTCTAAAAATATTTTTTGAAGGAGTGTGCAGCTCACTGTGGCCCATGGCCCATGCGGGGATTGAACCTGCAACCTTGGTGCTACCAGCACCACGCTCTAACCAACTGAGCTAACCGGCCACCACAATGCTCAGATTTAAAAGATGTATTCTCATTGGTTCTCAAGTGTTTCTTGCTCTTGAAAGAATGAAAACATGAGTGGTAGGAAATATAAATACAGGTTAAAGAGACTAAATACTTTAAAAGCCTCACAAGTCCTCATTAAATGATCTTAATACAGAATTAACAACCTGGGCTTCTGGGTAGTAGGGCTGGCAGGCATTCTTCCCAAGGATCAATCTCATTTGCTCCACAGCAGAGGATTAAGGTAGAGCCTGAGAAATCTCATTCCAGGACATCCTCTTTTATTAGGTTGGTGCAAAACTAATTGCGGTTTTTGCAATTTTAACCGTTTAAACCACAATTACTTTTGCACCAGCCTAATACAAAACACTGTTCCCACCCTGGTATGTGTCAAGCTGCAGAAAACAGCAGTGAAGGGATATTTTCCTAGATCCTTTGTCCCCACTGGAAGCAAAGTCCTTTTTGATTTTGATGTTTACACAGTGATGTTTAGAATCTATGTTGTTTAGGTACAGTAAATGCTCACATCCTTTAGTAAATTAACAATGAAACAGATGTTTGTACCAGGGGTTATTTTAGCCTAACAGCCAGCTGTTTAACACTGTAGGTCATGCCTCCAAATCTCATAGGAGTAGTGCAACTTTATGAGTTTCTGGCTGTTTGAGATCAGCAGCTAGCCCAGTGTGTGCACTAGTTGGTAATCAGTCAAATCGAATTGACTGAGTTTATGGGTAAAATTAGACAAAAGCACTTTTTTGAATCTGATGTGGGAGTGGCAAGGGAAGAGGAATAGCACTATTGTTGAAGTTTATTTTAAGCTGCATAGGACAGTCACATAGTGCTCTTCAGTGGAGTCTTAGAGAATTGATATATTTTAGTTTAAATCTTCTAAAAACGAGCAATCAAAAGAAGACCCAAAAGCCTTTGAGTGATGAGGTAGAATCAAGAAGGGGTTTAAGCTTAAAATGTGCTAGGAAAAGTGAGCAGTGGCTAGATCACTCACCTGTGCATTGGCAAGATGTTTCCTTTTTTTTTTTTTTTAATTAATTTTATTGGGGTGACAATTGTTAGTAAATTTACATAGATTTCAGGTGTACAATTCTGTATTACATCGTCTATAAATCCCATTGTGTGTTCACCACCCAGAGTCAGTTCTCCTTCCATCACCATATATTTGATCCCCTTTACCCTCATCACCCACCCCCCACCCCCTTACCCTCTGGTAACCACTAAATTATTGTCTGTGTCTATGAGTTTTTGTTTCTCATTTGTTTGTCTTGTTCTTTTTGGTCTATATACCACGTATCAGTGAAATCATAGGGTTCTCTGCTTTTTCTGTCTGACTTGTTTCACTTAGCATTATTCTCTCGAGATCCATCCATGTTGTCACAAATGTTCCTATATCATCTTTCCTTAATGCCAAATAGTATTCCATTGTGTATATGTACCACAACTTCTTTATCCATTCATCTATCGAAGGACATTTTGGTTGTTTCCATGTCTTGGCCACCGTAAACAAAGCTGCAATGAACATTGGAGTACACGTGTCTCTATAGAGAAATGCTTTTATATTTTTGGGGTAGATACCCAGGAGAGCGATTGCTGGGTCATATGGTAATTCTATTCGTAATTTCTTGAGGAACCTCCACACTGCCTTCCATAGCGGCTGCACCAGTCTGCATTCCCACCAACAGTGTATGAGAGTTCCTTTTTCTCCACAGCCTCTCCAACACTTGTTACTATTTGTTTTGTTGATGAAAGCCATTCTGACTGGGGTGAGGTGATATCTCATTGTGGTTTTCATTTGCATTTCTCTGATGATTAGCGATGTTGAGCATTTTTTCATATGTCTATTTGCCATTTGTATATCCTCTTTGGAGAAATGTCTCTTCAGGTCTTCTGTCCATTTTTCAATTGGGTTGTTTGTTTTTTTGTTGTTGAGTTTCATGAGTTCCTTGTATATTTTGGATATTAGCCCCTTATCAGAGGAACTGTTTGCGAAAATCTTCTCCCATTCAGTTGGTTGCCTCATTATTTTGTCAATAGTTTCTTTTGCTGTGCAGAAGCTTTTCAGCTTCATATAATCCCATTTGTTTATTTTAGTTTTTACTTCCATTGCCTTTGGAGTCAAATTCATAAAATGCTCTTTGAACCCAAGGTCCATAAGTTTAGTGCCTATGTTTTCTTCAATGCAGTTTATTGTGTCAGGTCTTATGCTTAAGTCTTTGATCCATTTTGAATTAATTTTGGTACATGGTGACAGATAGCAGTCCAGTTTCATTCTTTTGCACGTAGCTATCCAATTCTGCCAGCACCATTTATTGAAGAGGCTGTCTTTCGTCCATTGAATGTTTTTAGCTTCTTTGTCAAAAATTATCTGTCCATATTTATGTGGTTTTATTTCTGGGTTCTCAATTCTATTCCATTGGTCTATGTGTCTGTTTTTCCGCCAATACCAAGCTGTTTTGATTATTGTAGCCCTGTAGTACAAGGAAAAATCAGGGAGTGTGATACCTCCAGTATTGTTCTTTTTTTTTAATATTGCTTTGGCTATTCGGGGTCTTTTGTGGTTCCAAACAAATCTGATGATTTTTTGTTCTATTTCTTTAAAAAATGCCATTGGGATTTTGATGGGGATTGCATTAAATCTGTATATGGCTTTGGGTAATATGGCCATTTTAACTATGTTGATTCTTCCAATCCATGAGCACGGAATGTCTTTCCATTTCTTTGTGTGTTCTTCAATTTCTTTCAAAAATGTCTTATAGTTTTCAGCATATAAATCCTTCACATCCTTGGTTAAGTTTATTCCTAGGTATTTTATTCTCTTTGCTGCAATTGCAAAAGGAATTGTTTTTTCTATCTCTTTTTCTGAGATTTCATTGTTGGTATATAGGAAAGCAATGGACTTTTGTACGTTGATTTTGTAGCCAGCAACTTTACTATATTCATTGATTGTTTCTAATAGCTTTTTGGTGGAGTCTTTAGGGTTTTCTATGTATAGCATCATGTCATCTGCAAAGAGTGACAATTTAACTTCTTCATTCCCAATTTGGATGCCTTTTATTTCTTTCTCTTGCCTGATAGCTCTGGCGAGGACTTCCAACACTATGTTGAAAAGCAGAGGTGATAGGGGACAACCTTGTCGTGTTCCTGAACGTAGAGCAAAGGGCTTCAGCTTTTCACCATTAATTATGAGGTTAGCTGAGGGCTTGTCGTATATGGCCTTTATTATGTTGAGGTATTTTCCTTCTATACCAATTTTAGTAAGTGTTTTAATCATAAATGGATGTTGTATCTTATCAAATGCCTTTTCTGCATCAATTGATAGAATCATATGATTTTTGTCCTTTATTTTGTTTATGTGATGTATCACATTGATGGATTTGCGAATGTTGAACCATCCTTGTGCCCCGGGGATGAACCCCACTTGGTCGTGATGAATAATCTTTTTAATGCATTGTTGTATTCGATTTGCTAGAATTTTGTTTAGGATTTTAGCATCTGTATTCATCAGAGATATAGGTCTGTAGTTTTCTTTTTTTGTGTTGTCCTTACCAGGTTTTGGTATCAGGGTAATGTTGGCCTCATAAAATGAGTTAGGGAGTACTGACTCTTCTTCAATTTTTTGGAAGAGTTTGAGCAGGATTGGTATTAGATCCTCTTTGAAGGTTTGGTAGAATTCACTGGTGAAGCCATCTGGTCCAGGACTTTTGATTTTGGGAAGGTTTTTGATGACTGATTCAATTTCCTTACTGGTGATCGGCCTGTTAAGATTTTCCAGTTCTTCCTGATTCAGCCTTGGAAGGCTATATGTTTCTAAGAACTTGTCCATTTCTTCTAAGTTATTAAATTTGGTGGCATATAGTCCTTCATAGTATTCTTGGATAATCCTTTGTATTTCTGTGGTGTCCGTGATAACTTCCCCTTTTTCATTTCTGATTTTGTTAATTAGTGTCTTCTCTCTTTTTATCTTAGTGAGTCTAGCCAAGGGTTTGTCGATTTTGTTAATCTTTTCAAAGAACAAGCTTTTTGTCACATTAATTTTTTCTATTGTCTTTTTGTTCTCTATTTCATTTAGTTCTGCTCTGATTTTTGTTATTTCCTTTCTTCTGCTGACCTTGGGTTTCACTTGTTCTTCTTTTTCTAGTTTTTTAAGGTGTAACATGAGGTTATTTCTTTGGGATTTTTCTTGTTTCTTGAGATAGGCCTGTAATGATATAAATTTCCCTCTTAAAACTGCTTTCGCGGCATCCCAAAAATTTTGGTAAGATGTATTTTCATTGTCATTTGTTTCTATGTATCTTTTGAGCTCTCCTCTAATTTCTTCTTTGACCCAGTCGTTCTTTAAAAGTATGTTGTTTAATCTCCATGTATTTGTGTTTTTTCCTGCTTTCTGTTTGCAGTTGATATCCAATTTCAAAGCTTTGTGATCAGAGAATATGCTTGGTATGATTTCAATCTTCTTAAATTTGCTGAGGCTGATTTTGTGTCCCAATATATGGTCTATCCTTGAGAATGTTCCATGTACACTCGAAAAGAATGTATAGTCTGATGTTTTAGGATGAAGTGCTCTATATATGTCAATTATGTCCAATTCATCTAATGTGTCATTTAGGGCTGCGATTTCGTTATTTATCTTCTGTTTGGATGATCTATCCATAGCTGTCAATGATGTATTTAAGTCCCCTAGTATAATTGTGTTTTGGTCAATTTCTCCCTTTAGTTCTGTTAGTAGTTGCTTGGTATATTTCGGTGCTCCCTTATTGGGGGCATAAATATTGATGACTGTTATGTCTTCTTGTTGTATAGTCCCCTTTACCATTATGAAATGTCCATCTTTGTCTCTTGTTATCTTTTTCACCCTGAAGTCTGTTTCATCGGAAATCATTATGGCTACACCTGATTTTCTCTGGGTACCATTTGCTTGAAGTGTCAATTTCCACCCTTTCACTTTGAGTCTATGCTTGTCCTTGTAGCTGAGATGTGTCTCTTGTAGGCAGCATATGGTTGGGTTTAGTTTTTTGATCCAATCTGCTACTCTGTGTCTCTTTATTGGTGAGTTCAGTCCATTTACATTTAGGGTGATTATTGATATGTGAGGATTTCCTGTCATTCTGTCTTTAGTTTTCTGGTAAGGCTGTGTCTCCATTGTTTCTTTGCCTTTTTGTTGTTGTCTGTTATTTCTGTGTGGTAGTATTCTATGATGTTTCCCTCTGTTTCTTCTTTTATTACAGTATATATTTCAGATTTGGATGTTTTTTGAGTGGTTACCCTTGAGTTTATGTAAAAGAAAGTTTGATATTTAGAGTATTCCAGTTTCTTCAGTACGCTTACTTTCTCTATTCCCATATTCCAGTTCAGGCCTTTACGCTCCCCCTTTTTATGTTTCGGTTGCCACAAGTTGTCCCTGTTGATGGTGGTCTAATAGCCTCCTTTAGTATTTCTTGTAGTGCAGGTCGTGTATTAGAAAATTCCCTCAGCTTCTGGATGTCTGGAAAGGTCTTTATTCCTCCTTCATATCTAAAGGAGATCTTTGCTGGATATATTATTCTTGGCTCATGATTTCTCTCTTTCAATAGTTTGAATATTTGGTTCCATTCCCTCCTAGCTTGTAGAGTTTCTGCTGAAAAATCTGATGATAATCTAATGGGCTTTCCTTTGTAAGTTACCGTCTTCTTTTCCCTGGCTGCCTTGAGGATTCTTTCTTTATCATTGATTTTAGACAGCTTCAATACAATGTGCCTTGGTGAAGGCCTGTTGGGATTGAGGTAATTAGGTGTTCTATTTGCTTCTTGGATTCGAGGATCCAGTTCTGTCCACAAGTTTGGGAAGTTCTCATCGACGATTTGTTTGAATATATTCTCTGTTCCCTTCCCTCTTTCTTCTCCTTCTGGTATACCCATTATTCTTATATTGCTCTTTCTGATGGAGTCAGAAAGTTCTTGTAGAGTTCTTTCATTTCTTTTAAGTCTCAAGTCTCTTTCTTCTTCCCTCTGTGTAAATTCCAGGTTCCTATCTTCGATGTCACTGATTCTTTCCTCCATCTGGTCAACTCTACTACCTAAGCTGGATATTTTATTGTTAATTTCTTCTATTGAGTTCTTAATCTCCAGAAATTCTATTTGGTTCTTTTTCAAGATTTCAATCTCTTTTGTAAAATGCTCATGGTGTTCTTTGATTGTGTTTCTGAGTTCATTAAACTGCCTTTCTGTGTTTTCTTGCATCTCGTTCAGTTTTTTCAGAATTGCTATCTTGAATTCTCTGTCATTTAAATCATAAAGGTCCATATCTCTAAGTTCCTTTTCTGGAGACTTTTCACTTTCTTTCTGAGCTATCTTGTTGCCTTGGTTATTCATGGCAATCACTGATTTACTATTTCTCTTCCTAGACATCTACAGGAGTGTCTTCTGCAACAGGTTGATAGGTATGCGAAGAGCTTTTGGAGTTCCAAAGCTCTTTCTGCACCAGATTCAGAGCCCGTTTGTTTCAGCAGTTCTGTTTACTCCTGCAGGGATCCGCCCAGATAGGTGGGGCCAGGGGCGGGGTGAGTTGTGAGAGGTGGCCCAGAGCAATGGCGGCGACCACCACCACAGCCAGTCCTGCTTCCACAGCTCTCTCCCCTTTGCTGGAACTAGTTGAGCTGCGAATCTGTGTCTGCGGTCCACAGTTCTCAGAGCAGCAAATATTCTGTCCTTTGATCCGACACTGCTACTTTATCGCTTCTAGCACCGGGCAGGTGGGGGCGGGGCGAGCTCTGGGAGCGTAGGGAGGGGGTGGCTAGTTTTCGTGCTAAGGCTTCCGTTCTCCGCTCGGCAGTGAGGGCTTAAACCACCGATTTCAGCCCTCTTCCCTCAGTCTTTGCTCCGAGGTCTGCCGTGAGCGAGCGTTGGGTTCAGCGGTTTTGTATGCTGCCCCCTCAGCCCTGTGGGCCGTAAGCGGAGCCCTAGCAGTCCGAGTCCTTCCCTCTCTCGCAACGGCGGTAGTTCCAGGAGCAGCGGGCTCCGAGCACTGAGCTAGGTCTGTGTCCTGCGCCCGCGCGGCTCCGTCTCCGCACTTCTCCTCTCCCTCCTCCCCCGCTCGCGCGATTCACCCACCTGGAGGTGAATTCAGTAGTCGGCCTCTTCGTCTTGCCTGTCTGCTGTGCAAGGAGTCCTTTGTGGAGTTATTGTTGTCCGATTCGTTGTAAATTCCAGGGGAGCGTTACAGAGGCTCACCTCACGCCGCCATTTTTTTTTTCTGCAAGATGTTTCTTAATCTTCACTTTTGATGCTCAGTTCGCTCAAAGAAGTCTCCTTTATTCTGGTTTGAACTGTGAAGAAGGAATGATGAACAGAGACATCATTTTTGCGTACACATGTCTCTTAACTGTGTGTTTTTTTTATTGTGTTTTTCCAGGGCCCATCAGCTCCAAGTTGTTGTCCTTCAATCTAGTTGTGGAGGGCGCAGTTCAGCTCCAAGTTCAGTTGCTGTTTTCGATCTTTAGTTGCAGGGGGCGCAACCCACCATCCCATGCGGGAATTGAACCGGCAACCTTGTTGTTGAGAGCTCACGCTCTAACCAACTGAGCAGTCTGGCCACCCCTTAACTGTGTTTTTGAAAGCAGAGAATGGAAATGTCATGAGAGTCTTAGATTATTTCAGCTATCATTAGAAAGAATAGACAACTATTTTGGTAAATACAGATTAGCTGGGATTGAAAAATTTTTAAATTCAGACTGGAAGTGGTTCTGGGGTTGCAGGTTCTCTCAAATGGTTGAAATAGGAAAAATTAAGATTGTTTTTGTGGAGAGAGAATAGTTTAAATACTTAGCATTTACAGTGGCATAGTGAGAACTATATACGGGGGTGTCAAAAATGTATACACATGACTTGTATTCATCTTTGGTTATCGATATACATTGAGTATTACAATTTTGATACAGTTTTTTCCTTTCTTAAAATGTGTATACATTTTTTTGGCACCCTCTGTATTAATAATCCAGACAACTTGAATTTGCAGTTATGCTTGAATGTTTTTACAGCCCCATTTCCACTATGATAAATATGATCGTTCTCTCACTTGAATACAATATGCACTTTTGTGTATGGATGGGTGCAAACCCTACTTCACTGAACATAGGTTGATAAAATACTTGCTAAAACAAAAAACTCATTAATTATGCCATTAATTTTGAGATTTTGATCATTTGGACAGGGACTGACCAGAAGTTTCCTTTAGTACTACCCATAAAGACCGGGTTTGCTGAGCAAGTTAATAACATACATACGATTCAGGAAGAATATTTAACTATGTAGGAGAAAACATAACTTCCAATCAGTTCTTAGACACATGCTTTCTGATACAAACATTTGTTGTGCTAACCTATTCATTAATTCAGATTGGTCCGCTACAGAATTACTCAGAATTTTTAAAATTTTGAGTGATTAAGTACATCTGATACTTGCTCACTGGTTTTGAATACAGGGAGCTAGCTCAGGTTATGTAGGCCCTGTGGCCAGAGCTGGCTATAGGAGCCTCTGTAACCTACATATGATGGGCAAGAAATTGTTACTTATTTTTGTCAGTGAACCAGTTATTCTAGAGTTGACCATGATGTCGGTGGGATATTAATCACTAACATAACTTCTTCAGAGTCACCAGTATGTCCTATGGAAGGCTACGCATGGCAGAAACAGGTGGGAGGGGCATTCATCTTTGATCTCTCATAGCCTAAGGTTTGGCTTGGTTTAATAGTAAGTATTTGTCAGTAAGATCACTAGAAATTGTCTTTTTAACATATTTGTACATTGCTCAATGCCACTGGGCTTGTACTGGTGGCCACTGGAAGGAGCCATTCTATTTTAGGCAGAAATATTCATCAGCAACAGGATGATGTCTAGGTTGTTAAGGAACAGCAGTATATCTGAAGTCCATTTTAATGTCTTCTTAGAAAATTTAGGTCTTTGGGAATGGTTCCTCTACTTACTTGGTACCCAAGAGTCTATCCTTGCCTTGAACATGTTATCATAAGTTTAGTGAATGTTCACATAGGATGTTCAAGATGTTTTTGGAAAGCTATGACATTTGACTGAAAGTTTTCTATATTTTTTGACCATTTGTAATTGATATAGAATGACAAGCAGAGTTACCCATTATGGGGCTTTTTTGTTGTTGATTTTTTTCTGTCATATTTTTGGAACACTGAGTGGTAGGTTAAGTTTTCAGTTCTACTTTGACTTCTTACATGTAGGATGTGGTGAACTTAGTGCAGTGTCATGGTACTGTTCCTCATAACTTGATGGGAACTTCTCTTTTCTTACATCAGTGATTTGCTGTGTTAATGTTTCCTTTTACTCATTTTCTGTTAGGGTGATATCAGGGACCCCAAAGGATACTGAGCCAAGTCGCCAGAGGCATCTGGCTTGTCCCAAAGCAGGCAGTATGTATGCGGAAGAGTTAATATGTAAAGAATTGGGGTTATACCCTATGATTTCACTGATATGTGGTATATAAACCAAAAAGAACAAGACAAACAAATGAGAAACAAAAACTCATAGACACAGACAATAATTTAGTGGTTACCAGAGGGTAAGTGGGTGGGGGGTGGGTGATGAGGGTAAAGGGGATCAAATATATGGTGATGGAAGGAGAACTGACTCTGGGTGGTGAACACACAATGGGATTTATAGACGATGTAATACAGAATTGTACACCTGAAATCTATGTAAATTTACTAACAATTGTCACCTCAATAAAATTAATTAAAAAAAAAAAAAAGAATTGGGGTTATAGATTTATTCACTTAATGAGACTAATTAAATGGTACTAAGGTATCTTCATAAGTGGTGTGGTTGCAAAGCCTCAGAACTTCTCTGGAGAATTCTCAAACTGAAGTTCAGAATGCATGGTTGTGAGTTCTCAAGCCAGAAATGACCCAAGTCAGGCAAATTTGGTACACCCAACTTGTTGAAATATATGTCTCCCCGGTGATTTGGAAGGCAAGGTAGCTGGGGAGTAGAGAAATAGGATTATTTTTAAAAATTGACTTAATTTATCTTGTGAAAGGTAAATATCAGACACTTCATGTTAGTTGCAAAATATAATCATAGGAAAATGTGGAAGCAATTCTCATCAATCAGAATAAGTATAGTGCTTATTTATTAAATTGATTACTTTACAGTCTGAATTCCATGTAGGCTGGAACACAAACAGATCTCACACCTACTTGTTCAGGTCCCATAACCAGCCCTGGGTAAAATGCCTTGTAATTGTCCATGGATGTCTAAGTATGTCCTGAAGGTGTTTAGATAGTATTTTCTGGAAAAGAGAGCATAAAGACCTAAGTCCTGCTAGAAGGTGCTGCATGTGATTTTCCCATTTCCTGTGTTGGTGATCCAGTTATACTGCAAGGCCTCGTGACAGTAATCCTCGGCCCAGCTGACACAGGGAATCTACTGGTGATTCTACTTTAAATAGGGGAATATGAACATATTTGCAGGTATGAGGAAAGCAGGGCTAAAGATCCTGGAGATGGTGTTATGTAGTACATAATTCACCTATGTTGACCATAACCAGTTTTTCTCTATGCCACATAATGATGCATTAAGAAATACAAAGTAGAAATGTGTTAATTAGGACTTAGTAAGAAATTTATATGTGTTAATAGTAAAACCTTGAATATTGACTTGGTTTTGCCCTTGTTACAATGGCCAAAAGGACACCAGGTCATTGGTTTCTTTTCTTTTTTTAACATGGCTAATTCCTCACTTTACATGGATTATACTGACCTTGAAATTTTAGGCATGCCTCCATAGGAACAGGGAAGCCAACATTGGAGCCATCAGAAAACTCTCCATTCATCATACCCTGTTTTTTGTAAATCTTTTATAGTGTGTTTGCTTACTCAATAGAAAAACATAGTAAACACATTCTTGAACTGAGTCTCAGTCATCATTTTAACCAACTTTCAAAATTGGCCTTGCTCAGCATGGCCATAAATTACTAATTACTCTGCACTTATGAAAATTGGGATTGCTTAGAATCCAGGTCATCTTGGCTTGTGGGAGCAAGAGATAGCCAATTCTTTCATACCTGCTTTAAGCAGTGGTAGTTTAGGACCCCACATGGGGTGAAATGTGTGGACTTCCCCCGGTTCCACGTGAAAAAAAGGAACATAACTGGATTTGGAAGGAGTTACATTAACTTTTAGTGTCCTGTGTATGAAGTCTTCTAGATTTCTGGACATCAAGAGCAATTCATCTGTTACTGGATTGAGGGTCACATAGTGCCTCCCACTTTTTATTTACTTATTGTGGTTGCCCTGTGGGGTCAATGTATGACAGGAGGATTAGATATTATATGCATATACTTGAGACACTGTTCATTATGCTCTTCACCTATGTATTGAAAGTCTTCCAAGTTTTTAATGATTTCAGTTGAAGTGGGGAAATTAATACAGAATTAATTTAGTATTGCAGTGGAAGGGAGATTTAGTGTATGGGAATAGAGTTTGAGTTCTATCCAAGCATTTCTCTGATAGTTCAAATCATTTTTCTTGATTTTTTTTCAGTAGTGGCCTTGCCCTGGGAGTCAAGACTCTACCCTCATGCAACCATGGACAGCTCTTGAAGGGTACTGGTTTTATCACTAAAGAGCTGAGTATCCAGAACCTGAAGAGGCTCTAGTATAAAGCCAACACTAGAAACAGGATCATTCTGTGTAGAGCATTAAAGAACCATTTCTTTAGTGTTGTCTCCAAAGGTGAACTTACAAAACAATTTGGAACTTCAAGATTGTCAATAATTCAATACGTGACAATTATGCTCGCGAACTTGCCAACATGCACTTACATTGGCAGCACTGTACAAACAGCTCAGTAAGATTTCATAATCTTGACATATCAGTGTCTCACAGCTGTGTTCATGTTGACGTGTGGCAGTGTCTTGCTGAGTGGAGTTCATTATTATTGTTGCGTGTTTTTGTGTGCCATTGTGAGAATGTCTGAGCTTGAATTAGAGCAACGAACAAACATTAAATTTCTTGTTATACTTGGCAAGAGTGGAAGTGAAATCAGGGACATGTTAGTCCAAGTCTATGGGAATAATGCCATGAAGAAAACTGCAGTGTACAAATGGATTAAACGGTTTTCTGAGGATAGAGAACATGTCACTGATGAAGAGAGGTCAGAGTGGCCTGTAACGAGCAGAACTGACGAAAACACTGCAAAAATTCATCTAATTGTGCATCAAAATCGTTGGCTGACTGTGAGAAGCATAGCAGACCAAGTAAACATCAACAGAGAAAGTTAGGAAAATCTTAACTGAAAATCTTAGCATGAGACAGGTGTGTGTAAAAATGGTCCCAAAGGAGCTCACCGATGAACAAAAGCAAAGGAGAGTCGAAGTTTGCCTTGACCTTTGAGAAAGGCAAGACAATGTTTTGGGCCGTGTTGTCACTGGTGATGAAACACGGGTGTACCAATATAACCCTGAAACAAAGTGTCAAAGTGCACAATGGAAGTCAGCCAATTCTCCATAACCAAAATGTTCCATCAGTCCAAATCAAGAGTCAAAACGATGTTGCTAACCTTTTTTGATATCAGAGGGTTTATTCATTATGAATTTGTACCAACTGGACAAACAATTAACCAAGTTTACTATTTGGAAGTGCTGAAAAGGCTGCATGAGAAAGTTAGACAAAAATAACCTGAACTTTGCCAGCCATTCGTGGCTTTTGCATCACAACAATACACCAGCTCACACAGCACTGTCTGTGAGGGAGCTTGTAGCCAGTAAAAAAATAACTGTATTGGAACACCCTCCCTACTCACCTGATCTAGCCCCCAATGACTTCTTTCTTTACCCAAAGATAAAGGAAATATTGAAAGGAAGACATTTTGATGACATTCATGACATCAGGGATAATACAACAACAGCTCTGACGGCCATTCCAGAAAAAGAGTTCCAAAATTGCTTTGAAGCGTGGACTAGGTACTGGTGTCAGTGCATAGCTTCCCAAAGGGAGTACTTCAAAGGTGACCCGTGGTGATATTCAGCAATGAGGTATGTAGCACTTTTTCTAGGATGAGTTTGCGAACTTAATTGTCAGAGCTCATATTTGTAAAGAAAACATGGCTGCTCTAATGGTACATGGTTTTGTCCAAATATGGACCAGGAGACTGATATGTCTAGGTCAAAAGAAGCATTCATTGAAATAGTGGAAGGAAAGAAGAAAGTTAAATTGGTGGTCTATTTCAGCTGGAGTATATATAACTTTTCAGCTAAGTAATAATATTGAAAATGTGGTCTTTAAATCGTATGAAGAAAAACAAAATCACCTGTATTTAACACTCCAAAATAATAGCTTCCTGCTTATTAAAAGATTATCCTCCAGAAATGCTGAAGAGTTGAAGATGTTCCTAGATAGAGTCCATCCAAATAATCTTCCCCCACCTATGGGACCTGATAGGGAGGGGGGTGATTTTACCAGCACAACATTTCACAAAGTGCACAAGAAGTCAAGTCGCAAATCTTTTGATATAGGAGAAGGAAGCAGAACACCTGACCTTCAGAAGATGCCTTTGTGTACATCAAAATCATCAACCCCTACCTGCAAAGAGTTATTGAAAAATAGTTGGGAGAAGAGAAAATGGATGCTACCATCTGGTTCAGAGATAAATGAGAAATTCTGGAAAAAGAATAAATCTGTAAGAAAAAATAAATCCAATCCCAATGAAAAGAAAGTATTGAAGTTAAAAGAGTTAGAAGAGATCATGAAATTAAAATTTGGAATTTAATTCAAAACCAATTCTACTGAAAACCCTTCTGTAAATGGCATTGCTCTTCTCCAGACTCTCTCAGAAAACATATTTGGCACTTCTGTTGAAACCAGTGTATTGTGAAGGTGACCCAGAGTGGGACAGAATGGAGATAACCTTTGAATTTTACCCAGAGAAACTATGGCAAGGCCGCCCCAATTTGGGAAACACCTGTTATATGAGTGCCGTTTTACAGTCCCTGTTTTCAATTCCATCATTTGCCTATGATTTACTGTATCAGATTTTCCATGGGGTACAGTTCCTTTTGATGTTCTTAGCATGTGCATGACACACCTGCTTATTTTGAAAGATATTTACAACATAAAAATGAAGATGAAGTTACTTGTCAGTATTAAAAAACAAACATTTCAATAGCTGCAGAGGTGTTCTCTGGCAACATACAGAATGATGCTCATGAGTTTTTAGGTCTCTGTTTATATCAGATGAGAGAGAACATGGGAAAACTAAACAAAATTTGTAAGACTAAAATTGAATCTGAGGAAGAAAATTCACCTCAACAGGTTTTTGCTGGCACTGCTGCCACCAACGTGCTCATTTGTCCTGTCATCACTAATTTTGAGTTTGAGTTGCTGCACTTTATTATTTGTAAAGCCTGTGGTCAAGTTGTTCTCAAGACAGAAGTGAGTAATTATCTCTCCATCAACCTTCCCCAAGGAACAAAAATACTTCCTTTGTCTATTCAATCTACTGTTGATCTTTTCTTTGAAGGAGAAGAGCTTGAGTATAGATGTGGGAAGTGTAACCACAAGAGTTTTGTTGCAGTGCACAAATTCAGTAGGCTACCCAGGATCCTTATTGCTCATCTGAAATTCTATAGCTTTAATGAGTCTTGGTTGTTAAGGAAGGATGTCCAGGAAGTCAATGTTTCTAAATGTCTAAAGTTGTCTTCTTATTGCAATGAAAATACCAGACCACCTGTTCCCTTGAGCAAGAATGTGCATATTAGGAATTTCCAATTTTTAAAGATCTTTCAAAAGATACATTGTGATACCCTCATTTCATTGATACCTTCAACAAAGTTGACCTCAGAATCTAAGGATTCCCTGGATCCACACATTGGATCAGAAAAAGACCAGATTTTGGGGTGAAGCGGAGAACAGCAGCAAAAAGGCCTGGGGAAATATTCTAAACTGAATATAACAGGGTCCAAATTGGTAAACTCAGAATATGGTACAACCATTATAAAAGAGCTATTAGCAGCTGGCTTAACGTGTGCTCTGGAAGACACCAACCTTTCTGTGATCTGTGAAGGTGCAGGTAAACCCATCAGTGGCCCAGACACATATCCTGCAGAAGTTCATCTCCAAGAAGTGCCTGGAAATTAAACACTAAAGAAATAGGAGAAAACCAATACATTTATAGATGTTAAGAGTGTTGCTAAGACTACTAAGAAATTTTATGAAGATTTAAAAAAAAAAAACAATTTCAGAAGAGTCCCCCAAAGTAGCTGAATATAAAAGAATGAAAATCTGTGAACAAGCCCTTTAGCAGGCACTGCTTCAAAGCCTTCCCAAGCCAGATGCCCCATGGTACACAGAGAATCTCAGAAGACCTACAGAATTAAGTTTCTAGGAGACCAATGTGAATTTCCTAAGTGCATTGGGTTCTGATAAAAACCTTGGAAACAAAGACTTTTTAGATAAGGAGAAGACAGAAACTGAAGTCAAGAAACCAAAAAGAAATTCCAAGATGAAAGATCGTTATGCATATTAACTGATTGGTGTTATCAGCCATTTGGGGAAGACCATAAATTCAGGCCATTATATCAGTGATGCCTATGACTTTGAGAGGCAAGTTTAGTTTATTTACAATGATATGCAGGTGTCAAATATCTAAGAGGTTTCTATACAGAAGGCTAAGCTTTCCACCGGGTATGTCTTCTTTTATATGCACAACGAGATCTTTGAAGAGCTGTTGAAAAGGCAAGAGAACTCCCAGCCTCATAGCACAAAGGCAGGAGAGAACCCTCAGAAGGAATAAGAGAAACAGACTACTGGTTGCACAGATCTGCTCAACTGCCTCACTAACTACCACTTCCTCTATAGAAGGAAAACTCTGAACTTTAGCTAAAGATGAAGAGGCAGCTACTATTCAGGATCAAAGTTCAAAGCAGAAACACTTACTGGGAAATTTCTGTTCTAACCCTGTTACAGACACCTCAATCCCACAGGTCTGACTGATAAGCATTCTTCTCTCCTACTAGACTAAAATTATGCTTTCCGTATTCTAATGCAGTGGATTCAAAGTGTAGTCCTTGAACCAGCAGCACCAAGAACATGGAGGAACTTGTTAAAAATGCAAATTCTTGGATTCCACCACAGACCCACTTATTCAGAAATTCTGGAGTTGGGTAGCAATTTCATGGAGATTGTGATGCTTGAGAAAGTCGGGGAACCACTACTGTAGCGTGTAGAGTATCTTGGTGTACTTTGCTGTTGTATATTTGAATTGTTTACATTTTGTAAAGGGGTTTGATTACATTTTCTATTTCTTATATTCATGTATGCCTTTCATTTGTAAACATGTTAATGTCAAAAAACACACAAAAGAATCACTCTTCTGCTGGTCATACTCATCAATTTGATGGAAAAATAGTTAATGGACTCCTGGCAAACAAAACAAAACAAAACAGTTGAGGCCCTGGCCAAAAAAAAAAAAATAGTTGCTGGGATTCTGGCAATAAATAGTAAATAAAGGGGGAAACTTACGAATCCTCTTGGGCATATGTAGATGAGACTGAACACCAGTTCAAGTCTCCAAATTGTTTGCTAAAGTCCTCCTTTTCCTCTATGCCAAAGGGTCTATATACCATCAAGTTTAAACCTTGGGGATGGAGAAGTTGATCTGCCCTCAAAAAATTGACCCACTTTTCCTTTTTGTTAACAAGCTGTTCTCGTGATCTGAGCCCATCGTGCCATTTTGGTCTTCTCAGAGGGGCGCTTACGTTTCCTCAAAGGAACATCGATTACCAGAACTTTATCTGAAGCCTTGAACAATCTTGTTCAACACTGCAAGACTAATTTCGTATTTATTTTGCTTTTCTCTACCTCATTGCATGGTGGCCTTATTTCTTCAATGAGTAAGAAGTACATGTTTTAAAGTGGACTTGTAGGATTTGAAAGTCTTACTTGTTACTGATTTGATACATCAAAAAATTGTGCTTGAATATGATCTGCCTCTGGGTAAAAGCTTCATGAGTCCTGGGTGCTCATATTCTGTTGGAGCTCCATATGATTCAGGGATTTAGTAATTCTGATATTAAACATGTACCATCTCTGTAACCTAACCTTTTCTTGACTTTGAGGCAGAGTCTATAATGCCTTGTACCTTGGTTATGAACAAATTACTTGTACTAAAAGGCTATCTCACATTACACTGAAGGATTGAATTTTCGGTCCTAGATTTACAAACATGGTTATCCCCCCCTTGTGGTAATAGACCATGGGCTATGGTCTTAGTATAGCTGTATTAATCCAAGAGCTCGTTGATGCTCTTAATCCCAAAGGCCTTTAAAGAGATGAACTGGAATTTAGTGGTGTGTAGGGAAGTTAGTAAATGCCCGCTAAGGGGAAAACCAGATTCCAAAGTTTGGGAATTCTGTTGTTCAGAATGGGTTGTATCTAGAAGGTCTGAATGGGACCTGAAGATTGCAGAGGTAGATGGGGTGGGGGGAATCCATAGGTTGAATTAATCACTCTCATGGAAGAAGATGTTACAGACATAGTAATGAGAGATTTGTTCAACTTGTGTAGTACTTCTGCAGCTGGAGGGATTGAAGGATAAGTCTGGAGTTACATTTACAGGAGGAGAGTGACAGTTTGGTTTTCCAATTTTAGGCTTTTGGCTTCTCTAGCATAGTTAAATTGGAGCCCAGTTACATAGGCATCAAAGCAGGAATTTTGGTAAGAGTGAAGGAAAAGTTACTTTGTTTTGAAAGGAAAATGAAGATTCCGATAGTTTTAAGGGATTTGACTTTTTTTTTTTTTTTTTTTGGTGTGGAGTATAGTGTATTATACATCCTGAATATGCTGCTCTTCAGCAACCAGCACTTCCAAATGTAGGGCAAGTGAAAAGGTGAAGAAAATGATTGGGGTATCCATGACAAGGAGGAACTGTCCTGGATAGATTGCTTGGGTGGAATCCATCATTGCCCTGTGAGAAGAAATTCTGAATGCACAATGAGTGGCTATATACTATCTACCTGTTATATCTCAAATAAAATATTAAAATAATACTTCAGTGAGTGGTTGTTATTTATTATGCATTTTAATTGGTTCTCTAATTTACATATCAGATTTCTAGGTAATCCATGGCTATAAAAACTGAATCTTTGACACTTAGTGTATTAGTTTTCTATTGCTTCTGTAACAAATTACCACAGACTTAATGATTTAAAAACAACATAATTTTAGGTGCAAAGACTACAGAGAGGGAGGGGAGTTCTCACTAACCTCGAGGCAAGTCCCTCTTTAGGCTGTGAAGTGGCCTCCCAGTGACTTACCTATAAAGAAGCTTGATATGTCCAAGAATGAAACCAGTTTTTAAAAAGTGATATAAGCTGTTTGGAGGTGCTTTCCAAATCTTGTTTCAGATTTGGGTCTAAAGATGCAGAAAATGGCTTTTTACCATACTTCTCTTAGAATATAGATTTAAAAGTTTATCAATGACTGGCAGATTTCTGGTCAAGATGGTGGAGTAGGTAAATGCTGTTCTTACCTCTGCTCACGACCACATCAAAATTATAACTAAACTACAGTACAACTGATAGGGTAGGTAGTTAGATAGAAATGAGCAGGAGAAGGAGAGACCTAGCTTTAGTTAGAAAGCCCCATGCTGCAGCTCTTACTTAGGTCAAGACTCCTTGCAGTTGCCCTCACTTAGGGCACCAGTGCCTTACTAGCCCAGCAGGACTCCAGGCTCACACATGCCCCTAAATCAAAAGGATGTATTGTTAGAAGCTAGAGAGAGAAAGAAACCATTCTGCTTATCAGAAAGTACACCCTGCTTCTCAGGGCCACTGTAATGAGCTCAGACAACCTTGGGAGCAAGAAGGGAATACGATGCATACCAGCTGGGAGAATGAGAGGTACTGGAGATGGAAAGGGTGAGACAATTTTACCCATAGAAATGACAACTCACACACAATGTAAGGAGAGGATGCTTCCCTCCCTTGGGTCAGCCCGCTCTGTGTTTTGGAGTGTACTTGCTTTCACTAATGAACTTGCTGTTCTATGCTGCACAAACTGTCTCTTGACTGAAATCTTTCCTTCAAGAAGACAGAGCTGAGATACAACATCATTCCTGGTAACACAACTATCATTTAGAATCGCCGGAAGTCTAGCAGAACCCAAAATTCTACAATTAAGGATATATAGAAGAAGCCACCTTGAGACTGGTAGGAGGAACAAAGACGCAGAACAAACTGGTCCCACATTTGTGGGTAACCACTAAAAATCGGGAATGATATCTCAGCTATGGAGAGCACCCCTCACGAAGAGCAAGAGGTCTCAACCCCACATCAGGCTCCCCAGCCCAGGGTTCCACTAGTGAGGAGAGAAACCCTATAACTTGGGGTTGTGAAAAGCAGTGTAGATTGTGGTTGAGTGAGAAAAGGGTGGCTGCAGTCACAAGTGCTCCTCTTAAAGGGCCCACACACAGACTTACTTGCTGACAGACTCACTTGTTCTGAGCTCCAGCAATGGGGCAGCAGCTCAAAAGGTGCCAGGCACATACGCAGAGGAACTGAATTGTCTGGCCTCAGGGTAATGGCTGGAGTGGCAGCTTTCTGCTGGACGAAGGAGCTAGCAAAAGCCATTGTTTCTTTTTTATGTTTTTTTTTTAATTAATTTTATTGGGGTGACAATTGTTAGTAAATTTACATAGATTTCAGGTGTACAATTCTGTATTACATCGTCTATAAATCCCATTGTGTGTTCACCACACAGAGTCAGTTCTCCTTCCATCACCATATATTTGATCCCCTTTACCCTCATCACCCACCCCCCACCCCCTTACCCTCTGGTAACCACTAAATTATTGTCTTTGTCTATGAGTTTTTGTTTCTCATTTGTTTGTCTTGTTCTTTTTGGTTTATATACCACATATCAGTGAAATCATAGGGTTCTCTGCTTTTTCTGTCTGACTTATTTCACTTAGCATTATTCTCTCGAGATCCATCCATGTTGTCACAAATGCTCCTATATCATCTTTCCTTAACACCGAATAGTATTCCATTGTGTATATGTACCACCACTTCTTTATCCATTCATCTATCGAAGGACATTTTGGTTGTTTCCATGTCTTGGCCACCGTAAACAAAGCTGCAATGAACATTGGCGTACACGTGTCTCTATAGAGAAATGAAAAGCCATTGTTTCTTTGTTGAGCATTCCCCATTCCCTGCATGCAGATGCAGGCAGCTGCCATATCTGAGTCTTCATTACCCTGGCTAACACTGTTCAGCCTGCCCTGGAAATTTCCTGAGACCCCACCACACCCAACTTTCGGGCTCAGCCAAACTGCTTCCATTGGTTTTGCGATACAAATGGTCTGTCTTGGCTCATGCTACAGAATTTCCTAAAATCTCTCAAAGGTTCACAAAACCCAAACAAGCAGCATCTGACTTCGGCATGTCCTGTACTCCTGGCTAAACACCTCTACTCCTGGCACTAGTGACAGCCAGCCTCAGTTCTTGGCTTGGCCTCTCAAGGCACCTCCAAGCACATTATGTGTGCTGGCCATCTGCAGATTGCTTTGTGGCTCATGCCAGGTAGTCCCAGGCAGGGCACAGGCTGTGGTTGAACTTGGGATGTGGAGGGTCCCCTCCTAGGAGGCCCCAGGGCTGGCAGGCCTAGTGGTTGATTTTGTACTGAGCCAAATCACCCCCTAACCACTTCAACCAACAACACACCCAAAGGACAGACTGGGCAGACACCAGAGCCCTGCTAAAGCGAATCCTGTTCTGTAGGGTCAACCCCTGCACCACAGCTCCTCCACTATAGTCACAGCCAGTCCTCACAACCAACTGGCCCGAGGATCAATCCCATCCATTGACGTGCATACAGCAACCAAGGCTAAACTACAAAAGGAGGGCATCCACAACCCACACAAGGGACACACCTTGAGCACCTGGCTTTGGTGACCAGTGAGACTGCACAATTGGACCCTGCAGGACACCTAAATAAGGTGTGTCTACTAAGAGGGGGAGGCATAGCAACCAAATACATAGAAACAAACACAGGGAGAGAGCCAAAATGGGGAGACAAAGAAACATGGCCCAAATAAAACATCAGAACAAATCTCCAGAAAAAAAAATATTGTTAAGTGGAGACAACAAACATACCAGAATCAGCGTTCAAAACGATGGTTATAACAATCTTCAATGATCTCAGGGAGAACAGCAACAAAGAGACAGGAAACACAAAAGTGAACATCAAAAACAAAAAAGAACCAGTCATAAATGAAGACTACAATTACTGAAATGAAGAATACCATGTTTCCCAGAAAATAAGACCTAGCCAGACCGTTGGCACTTAATATGTCTTTTGGAGCAAAAATTAATATAAGACCTGGTTTTGTTTTACTATAATATATGACTGAGTCTTTAATATAATATAATAATATAACATAATATATATAATATAATAATATAATACCGGGTCTTCTATTAATTTTTGCTCCAACAGACGCATTAGAGCTGATTGCCTAGCTAGGTCTTATTTTCAGGGAAATATGGTACATGAGAGGGAATCAACAGTAGATTAGGTGAAGCAGAGGATCACATCATCGATTTGGAAGATAAGGAAGCAGAAAACACATGATCAAAACAGCAAAAAGGGGAGATGACATCATAGATATGGCGGCGTGAGGTGACTCTCTTGAAATCTCCGCTGGAATTTAAAACAAATTGAACAAATATAATTCCACAAAGGACTCCCTGTGCAGCAGACAGGCAAAAGTAAGACACACAACTGAAATCATGGAAAAGTTGGCAAACTGGGACAGAGGGGGAGGAGGGAAGCAGGAAGTGCAGAGATTCAGGCCACCCAGGCCCAGGACGCAGACCTAGGTGACAGCTACGAGCTCCCTGCATTCCAAAGCTACCGCAGCTGCGAGAGACGGAAGAATTCAGACTGCTAGTGCTCCGCTTATGGCCCACAGTCCTCCCTGAGGGATCAGCATATAATACAGCTGAATCCAATGCTCATGGCAGAGACCTCTGGGCAAAGACTGAGGAAAGAAGGGTAAAAACAGAGGTTTAAATCCTCACTGCCAAGCAGAGGACAGAAGGCGAAGGCGTGGAACCTGGCCGACCCCTCCCTACTCTCCCAGAGCTCGCCGCACCACCACCCTCCCAGTACTAGAAATGGAACAGTAGCAGTGTCAGATCAAAATAACAGAATATTTGCAGTTCTGAGAACTGCGGCCCACAGCCACAGACTCGCAGCCCAACTAGTTTTGGTGAATGGGAGGGAGCCTTGGGTACAGGACTGCTTGTGCTGCTGGTCGCCGCCATTGCTCTGTCCCCACCTATCTGGGCAGATCCCTGCAAGGGTAAACAGAGCCGCTGAAACAGACAGCCCCTGAATCTGGTGCAGTAAGAGCTTCGGAACTTCAGAAGCTTTCCACGTCCTCAAACAGAGATTGTGCCCTGAGACCCAGATAATCAGCTCACAGAGAAGCCCACTTTCCAGGGAATCCACCCATTGAATGAGAGCCTGGAACAGTGCAGAGAAAATATAACACTACAGCGTGAGAGAGAAGTAAAGACTGCAGTTGGAAAGAAAATAAAGCATCCTACCAACACATACTGGAAAGCAAAGGAAAGACCTCTTCCTACCAACCTGTTGCAGAACCCAATCCTGTACATGCCTAAGAAGAGAAATAATTCACTAAATGCCATGAATAACCAAGGAAACAAGGCAGCTCAGAAAGAAAATGAAAAGTCTCCAGAAAATTAAGTTAAACACATGGAAATATGTTACATAAAGGACAGAGAATTCAAGATTGCAGTTCTAAAAAACTCAACGAGATGCAAGAAAACACAGACAAGCAGTTTAATGAACTCAGAAACACAATCAAAGAACAAAATGAACACTTTAACAAAGAGATTGAAATTTTAAAAAAGAAACAAATAGCCTTCAGGATAAAAAACGTAACAAGAGACAAAGATGAACATTTCATAATGATAAACGAGACTATACAACAAATAGACATAACAGTCATCAATATTTATGTCACCAATCAGGGAGTACCAAAATATACCAAGCAACTACTAACAGAACTAAAGGGAGAAACTGACCAAAGCACAATTATACTAGGGGACCCAAATACATCATTGACAGCTATGGATAGATCATCCAAGCACAAAATAAATAAATAGCAGCCATAAATGACACATTAGATGAAATGGACATAATTGACATTTATAGAGCACTTCATCCTAAAACATCAGACTATACATTCTTTTCTAGTATACATGGAATACTAGAATACATGGAATACTCAAGGATAGACCATATATTGGGACATAAAATCAGCCTCAGCAAACTTAAGATGATTGAAATTATACCAAGCAGATTCTCTGATCACAAGGTTTTGAAATCATACATCAATGGCAAAAAGAAAGCAGGAAACACCACAAATATGTGGAGATTAAACAACATACTTTTAAAGAATGACTGGGTCAGAAAGAAATAAGAGGAAAAACCAAAAGGTACACGTAAACAAAGGAGAATGAAAATACATCCTACCAAAATTTTTGGATGTAGCAAAAGTAGTTTTAAGAGGGAAATTTATATCATTCCAGGTCTATCTGAAGAAACAAGAAAAATCCCAGATAAATAACCTCACATTACACCTTAAAGAACAAGAAAAAGGAGAACAAATGAAACTCAAAGTCAGCAGAAGAAAGGAAATAATAAAAATCAGGTCAGAACTAAATGAAATAGAGAACAAAAAGAAACTAGAAAAAAAATAATGTGACAAAAATCTGGCTCCTTGAAAAGATTAATAATATTGACAAACCATTGACTAGCCTCACTAATATAAAAAAAGACACAGACAAAATCAGAAATGAGAGGGAAATACACAGAAATACAAAGTATCATCCAAGAATACTACAAAGGATTATATGCCACCAAATTCAATAACCTAGAAGAAATGGACAAGTTCTTAGAAACATATAGCCTTTCTAGGCTGAATCACGAAGAATTGGAAAATCTAAATAGACTGACCACCAGTAAGGAAATTGAATCAGTTATCTGAAACCTTCCCAAAAGCAGAAGTCTGGGACCAGATGGTTTCACTAGGGGATTCTACAAAACAGTCAAAGAGGATTTAATACCTGTCCTACTCAAACTCATTCAAAAAGTTGTAGAAGGGACAATACTCCGTAACTCATTTTATGAGGCCACATTACTCTGATACCAAAACCTGGTAAGGATAACACACAAAAAAAGAAAATTACAGACCAATATCTCTGATGAATGCAGATGCAAAAATCCTACACAGAATTCTAGCAAATCGAATGCAACAATGCATTAAAAAGATTATACATCACAACCAAGTGGGGTTTATCACAGGAGTACAAGGATGGTTCAATATACGCAATTCCATTAATGTGATACACCATATAAACAAAATAAAGTACAAAAATCATATGATTATGTCAATAGATGCAGAAAGCATTTGACAAGATACAACATCCATTTATGATTAAAACACTTAATAAAATAGGTATAGAAGGAAAATACCTTAACATAATAAAGATATATGACAAACACTCAGCTAATATCATAATTAACGGTGAGAAAGATGAAGCCCTTTGCTCTACGTTCAGGAACACGACAGGGCTGTCCCCTATCACCTCTGCTTTTCAGCAAAGTATTGGAAGTCCTAGCCAGATCAGTCAGGCAAGAGAAATAAATAAAAGTCATCCAAATTGGGAATGAAGAAGTTAAATTGTCACTTTCTGCAGATGGCATGATGCTATATATAGAAAATCCTAATAATTCCACCAAAAAGCTATTGGAAACAAAAAACGAATACAGTAAAGTTGCCGGCTTTACTGTTGCAAAATCAACGTACAAAACTCCATTGCATTCCTATATACTAACAATGAAATCTCAGAAAAAGAAATTGTAGAAAATTCATTTTGCAATTGCAACAAAAAGAATAAAATACCTAGGAATAAACTTAACCAAGGATGTGAAAGACCTATACACTGAAAACTTGAAGACATTTTAAAAAGAAATTGAAAAAGACACAAAGAAGTGGAAAGACATTCCATGTTCATGGGTTGGAAGAATAACGTATTTAAAATGGCAATCTTACCCAAAGCAATACACAGATTTAATGCAATCCCCATCAAAATCCCAATGGCATTTTTTTTAAAGAAATAGAACAAAAAATCATCAGATTTTCATGGAACCAAAAAAGACCCCGAATAGCCAAAGCAATCCTAAGAAAAAAGAACAATGCTGGAGGTATCACACTCCCTGACTTCAGCTTGTATTACAGGACCACAATTATCAAAATAGTATGCTGTTGGGAGAAAAACAAACTCACAGACTAATGCAACAGAATTGAGAACCCAGAAATAAAACCACATAAATATGGACAGACAATTTTTGACAAAGAAGCTAAAAACATACAATGGAGAAAAGACAGCCTGTTCAATAAATGGTGCTGGACGAATTGGAAAGCCACGTGCAAAAGAATGAAACTGGACTGCTATCTGTCACCATGTACCAAAATTAACTCAAAACGGATCAAAGACCTAAACATAAGACTTGAAACAATAAACTGCATAGAAGAAAACATAGGTACCAAGCTTATGGACCTTGGATTCAAAGAGCATTTTATGAATTTGACTCCAAAGGCAAGGGAAATAAAAGCGAAAATTAATGAATAGGATTATATCAAATTAAAAAGCTTCTGCACAGGGAAAGAAACCAACGACAAAATAAAGAGGCAACCAACTGAATGGGAGAAGATTTTTGCAACCAACCCCTTCGATAAGGGGTAATATCCAAAATATATAAGGAACTCATACAACTCAACAACATAAAACCAAACAATCCAATTAAAAAATGGGCAGAGGACCTGAAGAGACATTTCTCCAAAAAGGACATACAAATGGCAAATAGACATATGTAAAAATGCTCAACATCACTAATTCTCAGAGAAATGCAAATAAAAACTACAATGAGATATCACCTCACCCCAGTCAGAATGGCTATCATCAACAAGACAAATAGTAACAAGTGTTGGAAAGGCTGTGGAGAAAAAGGAACCCTCATACACTGTTGGTGAGAATGCAGACTGGTGCAGCCGTTATGGAAGGCCGTGTGGAGGTTCCTCAAAAAATTACGAATAGAATTACCATATGACCCAGCAATCCCTCTCCTGGGTATCTACCCAAAAAATCTGAAAACATTTATCCATAAAGACACGTTTGCTCCAATGTTCAATGCAGCTTTATTTACGGTAGCCAAGACATGGAAACAACCAAAGTGTTCTTCGATAGATGAATGGATAAAGAAGTTGTGGTATATATACACAATGGAATACTATTCTGCTTTAAGAAAAGATGAAATAGTACTATTGCGACAATATGGATGGATCTCGAGATTATAATGCTAAGTGAAATAAGTCAGACAGAAAAAGTCGAGAACCATATGATTTCACTGATATGTGGTATATAAAACTGAAAGTAACTACAGAACAAGACAGACAAATGAAACAAAAACTCATAGACACAGACAATAGTCTAGTGATTACCAGAGGAGAAGGGGGAAGGGGAGTGGTAGATGAGGGTAAAGGGGATACAATATATGGTGATGGAAAGAGAACTGACTGTGTGGTGAACACACAATGTGATATATATAGATTATGTAATACAGAATTGTACACCTGAAATGTAGGTTACTTTACTAACATTTGTCACCTCAATAAACTTTAATTAAAAAAGAATTGTAACAGCTATATATGATATCAGAGGGGCAATAGATTGGGGGAGAGGGGTTACCACTCTTTGTGGGGTGTAAATGTCTAACGATTACATTGTTTTATACACCTAAAGAAATTAAAAAATAAAAAATGAAAAAAGTCAATTGGTTGTAGATGTTAGCCATGTCTACAAAGTACCTTAACAGGAACACCTAGATTATTCTTTAATTAAATAACTGAGGATTATAGCCCAGCCAGTAGATACATGAAACTAAGCATGACATGTGTTATGTAATTGCACAAACTCAGTGTGCTTTAAGAAAAGCATGGGCAAAAATCGTAGTTTGTTAAAGCACACTATATTTTGTGTTATAATCCTAAATCATTATAAGCATATGATTCTTAGGAATAAAATTTCAATTGGACAGTATTAAGGACAAAAAACACTAAACCCCACTTTCTAAGGAAAGTGTTCCTTATCTAGTGAATAAAGCTCTTGAGCAGCTATCTATTCAGTTTCATTATTGCAAGAACTATCATTATTTTAAACCACTTTTGCAGCATAAAATTTACTGCATAAAATTAGCAAGTTTCCAAGAATGGAATATTTTCATCTGAGAGACCCTCTTAGTTTCCTTTCTCTGATTCTACTTCTATGAGTTCCCAACCCCAGATGCCTCTGTAAGGCACCTCTGCAATTCTCTCTGCAATGGCAGCACCTATAACGTTACCAACCAAGGTTCTCAATGGAAACACACACTTCTTTGCCTGTTCTTCACAGATATTCATTCCTGCCACAGAATTGCAAAATAGATAGATTAGATAGATAGATAGATGATTGATAGATAGACAGACAGACAGACAGACAGACAGACAGACAGATAGATAGATAGATAGATAAAGGGAAATGGCCACTGTTTTTAATGTTCTGATTTGAGAAACACTGGGAATGCCAAAAAAAAACAAGACCGTAGAGCAGAATTCAGCAAACTATGGTCTGCGGGATAAATATGGCCCACTCTTTGCTTTTGTAAATACAATATTATTGGAATACAGCCACACTGATTCATTTACATTTATCTAACTACAGCAGCCCAGTTCAGTGCTTGTGAAAAAGCCTGGAAAGCCTAAAATATTTACTATCCTGCCCTTTAAAGAAAAAGCTTGCCCTTCCGTAGGCTATCACTCTGCTAGTACTTGAAATCCTCCATTAGGAAGACATCATTTGGGGATGTTCCTATCGGTAAAGGAAAAAGCTCTGGATAGATACAATACTC
Organism: Rhinolophus hipposideros; assembly: GCF_964194185.1. Taxonomy (NCBI): domain Eukaryota; kingdom Metazoa; phylum Chordata; class Mammalia; order Chiroptera; family Rhinolophidae; genus Rhinolophus; species Rhinolophus hipposideros. Next base: position 23,729,480 of record NC_138046.1, read on the forward strand.
CACTGTTCATAGGATCAGAAGCTTTTCTCTTCCAAATTTTAGCATAGGGCAAAAATGAACACAAGGATAGGAGGAAGAAGAGAGGAAGAAGAGGGCTATTGAGAGGTGCTGAAGGGCAGATTATATGACTAAGGGGAGGTGTGGTTTTGAACACAATTTACCCTTATAAGATACATGCAGAGAAAAGGGAGCACAGGGTGGCAAACTTGTATAGATACTATTCCCTTCAACATCTGACAAAGACAAGCCCAAACATGGAAGAATGGTATGAAGATTACTACAACAACACTTTGGAGAAATATCAAAAAGATAGAGAAAAGGTTCTAGTTGAAGTGAATTCAGTTAACTTCAACAAGGATTAATTGAGCACTTCATTAAACTAGCAGGCAAAAGGTGGATAATCCAGCTGAGAACAGAGAACTTGATCTATTTCTGTCAGTGGGGCTACCAACCTTGAAATAATAATAGCATCCACTCTAACTGCACCTTCTCCCTCAACCACCGTATAGCCAATCAATCATCTGTCTCTTCCTTTTCATTCATTCCCAGTGCTACCAGCCTAGACCAGACCGTACTCAATCAATTCAGTCAACTAATAATCCTTTGAGTCTATGATGTATACATGAAAATATAACTGATGAAACCACATAGTACCAAAGAGAGCAACTAGAAATTGAGAGGGATAAAATTTCAAAGAAGCGAGATTGCTGTGATTTGGACATGTGGATAAAAGGGGGCATCTCAAGTGAAGAGATGGGCCCAGCAATAGCATAATATATGGAATTCCTTATTCTTGTATTACAACATAGAGTGACACTAAAGCAGAATCTAAAACTCTGCCTGTAAAGATGAGGTGGGTTATCAAGGATAGTGACCAAGGCCCTACCCAAGCTATGTAATTACGAAAGAGGTGACTGAGCATCTTTTAGATTGCTTCACTTACATTTAATTAATGTGAGAAGATATGCTGATTAATGGTATCTTGTATACAGGGAGACGGTTACTTATGCCAAAGATAACAGATAACGTAACTGTTTGCGGAGAAGAGGAGCAAGTGACACCCCATACACACACCCTGCAAAATGACATCACAGTGAAGCAAATCCAACATGAGGAAATAAAGGTAGCATCCATGTCCATATTGAGACCATGTTAAGAGATTTTGCAGTTCACACATACCTTTGTGAAATTCTTAAGAAATGAATATAATGTTATTCATTTCTGGTTTGCTTATCAAATCTCTACTAACTTCTCTACCCCAAACGATGAAATTTCTTGCAGGACAGATAGGCAAGCCCAGTTTTGGAAAATGTCTCCTTTGCTATATCTTTCAGAAATTCAATCTAAAAAGCCACTGTCGAATATACATATGACTATGCACTTTCCCACCCAGATGTGACATACTTTCTCACCTACTCCAGCATGTTCATCTTCATGGCAAGTAACCAATGTGAAGAAAATGAGCACTGATAAACTATTTCCCCATTGGCAATTATCTTATTGTGTTACCACATTCCTTATCACAAATGACCTCTACAAATTGTATAATGGTCTCATTAAGTATGTGAACAGGTTCTTGGATGAATGTAGATACATTGAGGTGATTTGAAATTTTGAAAAAACACATTGTGCTCATCTACACTTATTACTCTTTCACAACAATGATGGATTCCCCTCACAATCCATCCCAACAAGAGCCAACACCATACACTTGTGAAACTGGTCAGTGCATGAATGATGCCAATGAACTGAACAACACTTAACAGGAGAAAGGCTAGCAATTGGGCAGTGTTGCCTAGGACAGAGGTGACTACAGACATAACAAAACATGCAGTAACAAACCCCTACAGCTATATCTCCACCTATCATCCAACCATCAGGATAAACACCCTCCTGCGTTCTCAAAATGACAATCCCGGGTCCTCACCAGTAGACATATTCTTCCTCTGAACGAGTGAAACCCATCCCAATCCCCAATAGACATGACACCCTAAGTGTGGGCAGCAGACTAAATGGCCCCCTCAAAGATGTCCACATGCTCATCCCTGGAACTATATTATGATACATAGCAAAGGGGAACTAAGGTAGCGGATGGATTTAACGCTGCTAATCAGCTGACCTTAAAATGGGAGGTTATCCTAGATTATTTGAGTAGGCCCAAAGTAATCACAATCATCCTTAAAAGTGGAAGACAGAGGGGTTGCTGGCTAGCTCAGTTGGTTAGAGCATAGTGCTAGTAGCACAAAGGTTGCTGGTTTGATCCTCACATAGGCCACTGTGAGCTGCGTCCTCCTTAAAAAAAAAAAAAAAGTGGAAGAGGGAGAAAATGCTAGAGAAACGATGGTTACCAGGAGTTGGTGGATGGGAGAAATGAGGAGATATTGGTCAAAGTGTACAAACTCCCAGTTATAAGATTAACAAGTTCTGGGGATCTAAAGTACAGCATGGTGATTATAGCTAATAATGCTAATAATGTTGTATTATATACTTAAAAGTTGCTAAGAAAGGAGACCTTAATTGCTCTCACCACAAAAAAAAAACATTGTAATTGACAAGATGGAGGTTTAGCTAATGCTATGGTGTCCCGACCTGCAGGATCGACAACGGAAGACCTGGGGGAGAAATAGGGGCTCGGGGGAACAGGGGTTTGCGAGAAATGGAGACAAGACAGGAATCTGATCAAGTCTCTCTTTATTGAAGGTAACAGCTTGTATATATACATTTAGGCACAGCAAAGAAACGCCTGGTCTCCCGATATGGGGACCGACCAATCAGAGGGTGCTTCGTCAGTTCGGCATCGCGGGCGGAGTACAGGGGACTGGGTCATTTCGGGGAAATGGCGGGCTGGCTGAGAAATCGAAAGTTAAACGTAAACAACAGAATGGAAACTTAAGCTTGGCCCAGGGGCAACCAGGTGCAAACATGTCCGGGCAGGTCTGGGCGGGTCCGGGCAGGCCGGCCCCCGGACAGGTCCTCCTTTTTTATTTTGTTTTGCGGAACAGAGAGATGGCCCCTCGGGGACTGCGTCTGTCTTAGGTTGCCAGGATGTGGGGTGAGCAGTGAGTCAACCATGACTCTTAGCATTTATGTGACCCTGTCACCAGACATCACCGTGAACCCGACTCCTGGTCTTACCCGTCGTTGACTGTCCAGTCCATCTCACAGGGGAAGGGGGTCTTATCATATATCATTCAATGACAAATATGAGCCACCCTTGTTTCTCATTTCCAAACGGTGGTAATGGACCTGTATGGGTTTGGCCTGGATGGCTTCGATCTGTTGTTTAATGAAGGCTATAAGTTTGTTAAATAAGAAAGGCCCAAGCGAGGCAATCAGCAATAGGGATAGTAACGGGCCCAAAAAGGGGAGGAGATATGGCAATAGTCCATTCAATTCCGTCCATAGTGGATTGGCAGCCAATTCTTTTCTTCTTCGCTCTAGGTCATCTTGCAGCTGTCTGATCTTGTCTCTGACGATCCCGGATTTATTCGCGTAGAAACAGCATTTCTCCTGTAATGCTAAACAGATGCCTCCCTGTTCGGCAGTTAATAGATCTAAACCCCTTCTATTTTGTAAGGTTACTTCTGCTAAGGAATCTACCTGGTCTTGAAGGTCCTGAATGGTACTAGATAAGGTCTGGATATCTGAGATAAGTTGTCTAGATATTTTGGTGTACTGGGTTAAGGAGACCCCCAGGGCAGCAGTCCCGGAGGCTACAGCTGTACTAACTCCCAGGCCTACAAGCAAGGGGATAATTTGTACTGCCCGTTTGGATCTCCCAAACATGTGATCTATGGCTGGAATCGGGACTGGCTCTTCCCCAGGGATGATGTCTATGTCAGGTAGAAGGGAGGCTAATACACATAATCCTGTCCAGTTGCTAGGTAGCTGCATATAAGCTCTATTATTTCCACAGACAAAAACTGAACCATTAGGAGCACACAAGGACATAGATATATTGATTGTTTTTATGCAGTTAGTGAAAGCTACGAACCCTACATCAAGCATAAAGGAATCATTAGAGGAGGGGGAACTAAAGCAAGTGGAGTTATGGAACTGGACCGGTTGGACTAAAAGAGGGGCAGTGAGCGGGCAACTGTCGTTTATGGAATAGTTTCCAGGGAGGCTGGGTATGGCAAGGGGAACAGGGTACCCCATCTGCATGCAAAGCCAGCACTCTTCTGCAAGGGCCGAATTGGAGGTGTTAAGCAGATTGTAAGTTGTAGTCACACAGCAACCTAGCAGTCTGTCCCCTCCAATCTTTCCTTAGGGAAAGGTGACCCTGCGGGACTGTCCCTCATTGGGGTTGAGTTTATGCTACCCTAAGTCTCCATGTTTGGTCCTTGTAAGCAGGGTCTGCAGTCAAAGACGGGTAAGATTTCTCACGGGAGAAACAACCTAAGCCAGACGGGACCCCCCTAGGACCCCCATGAGCTAATGTAAAGTTAGGAGGTAGCTGTGCCCCTCCTCTTCTGAGAAGCTGCTGACGCATGCCTCAACTGTTGTCCTTTACCCTCAGGTGTAATGGACCCATTAGAACAATAGCATCTCGCCCCTCCTGTTAGGCTCATGGGATAATCTTATCTTGTGAGACTTGTATGTACCACACCTTGGTCATTTGGGGGATGGTATGCATCAGTTGCTTTGGGACGATTATGGGATTTGGAATGAAGGATTATTGTGTGGTGTAAGAGTTTCGCAGACCCTGCCCCTTACCAGGGCTAAACCCCTGTGCTAGCATTTGTGCAGTAACAACTTCATTGGGGCTACACATCATAACTTTCATTTGGGAAAGCAAGTCTCTACCCCAGAGATTGACCGGCAGTTGAGGAATGATGAAGGGCTTTATGAGGCCTGAATTGCCTTCTCTATCCTTCCAAACGAGATATTTGGAGCTTTGTCGAGCATTGTTACTTTGTCCAATTCCTCTCAAATTAGTTAATGTCTCTGAGGTGGGCCAATGGGAGGGCCAATCCTCTGATCTAATAATAGTTACATCAGCCCCTGTGTCTATTAGACCAGTGAAGGGTTTATCATCTAGCCATAATATCAAAGAGGGCTTTTGACTTGTAATTGGTTGTATCCAATAGACATCAGATGACCCAAAACTACCTGTTTCTCTTTTGGGCTGTTGGCTTTTGTGGGCAGTCTTGAACAAAGGCAACAAGACTAGCTGGGCAATTCTTTCCCCACGTGGGATAGAGAGAATATTACTGTCAGCTTTAGCCATGATCTTAATTTCCCCAGTATAATCATTATCAATAACTCCTGGGTAAATTTGGAGGCCTCTCATGGTAACACTGCTCCTTCCTAGAATTAATCCAAATGTTTCAGGCGGTAAGGGGCCATATACGCCTGTGTTTAAGGTTTGTGTTCCCATTTTGGGGGTTAATACTGTGTGGGAGGTGGAACAGAGGTCCAGTCCTGCGCTCCCTGGGGTTGCTCTACTAAGTCCTGAAAAGGATTGTTGGGTGTTGCTGGAACAAAGCTGACTGCCCCATAAGCTTGTTTCGGGGCCTGAGGCTGGCCCCTTCTCCCGTTTCCCGACTGCTGTGGCAAAGGCTGACCTTGGGCGTCGGTCTTGGATTTACAATCTCGAGCCCAATGTTTTCCCCGCTTGCATCGGGGGCAGAGGCCAGGGAGTTTAGTGGGGGCCGTATCAGGGGAAGATTCATTGTTTGATGGGCATTCTTTAGAATAATGACCCAGTTTTCCACACTTGTAACAGCCTCTTTTAGTTTCTGTCTTATTTTTTATGTACTCTGTGACCGATTGGCCGCTAAATGCAGCTGCCATGGCAAGCCCTTGTTGGTAAGAAGGATCAATCTCAGAGCAAATACGAACAAACTCAGTTACATCAGTTGTTCTCTTTTTGAAAGGCCTGATAGCGACTTGGCAAGCTGGGTTAGCATTTTCAAAAGCCAGCTGTCGGACCAAGTCCGTTGCGGCAGCGGTGGTGCCGAGGGACTGCTCTGCCGCAGTCTGTAATCTATCAACGAAATCAGAGAAGGCCTCGTTGGATCCCTGTCTAATCTTAACAAGAGAAACTCCAGCGTTCTCTTTGGAGGGGAGTTTTCTCCAGGCCCTCGTGGCTGCAGATGGGATTTGTGCAAAAAGCCCTGGGTCAGCCTGAAGCTGGACATTCATGGTGGCATAAAATCCAGTACCAGTGAGCATTTCAAAAGTCCAGGGGGTGCCTGCCCTTGCATTGGCTCGGGCTAAATCTCGGCAAAGGTCTTGGAACTCTGTTCTCCACAGGAGGTGGTCACCTCCAGCGAGCACGGCCTTTACTAAGGTCTGCCAATCTTGGGGAGTCAGCCATTGTTCAGCAATAGAGTCTAAAATGGTAAGGGTAAAAGGGGCACTGGCACCGTACTGAGAGACGGCTGATTTTAATTCCTTCAGGTGTTGGTAGTTATGTGGTTGGTGGTAGCGTTGGGGCTGTCCCTGAGCATCTTGAGCTTCAACAACCAGGAAGGCGTCGACGCCTCCCAGCGTGCAGGACTGTCTCTCAAAGATGCTCGAGACAGGGGCATCGGGTGTAGGGGGTACAAAAGGAGGCAGGATGGTGATGGCCTGATTACAGGCTGTGACCTGTCTAGCATTGTTATGATCTTTTAGATTCATCCCTCTCAGTTGTGCCACTAAGGACTGGCGCCTGGCTTGGAGGCGGACCCTTTCTTCCAAGGCTACAATCTGGGTTTTTAGATCTCGATTAGGATCCATTGGGGCCGCAGGCGGGGCAGAAGCCTCATTGTAGGAGGGAGGGCGTAGCGGCCAGTCAGGGTCATGATATTTTGCCGCTCTATTAGCCAAATCATCCCAATCTACCTCAGAAGGGTCGGGATCTACCTCCCGTGCTAGGAATATCTGAGGCGATCGCTTATCTCTCCTCTTCTCTTTATTTTGTTGTCTACGGATTTTTGTCTTATGGGAATGTCTCTTTTGTCTCTTTTCATCATCAGAAGAGGAGGAATCCTGTAAGTTTGTTTTAGTCTTGTATGCCCCTGACCTCTTTACTTCCTCCTCTGAATCATTAGCGATGGTCTTTAAAGGGGGGTAAAGTTTGGGTCTAACATCCACTGGCGGGGTATCTTTACTAGGAGGAGGGTTGGCTTTTGCCCCCTCTGTATCACTTTCTAAGGAGATCAGGTCTTCCTCGGCCTTGACCGAGGTTTCACCGGGATCGTTTCCGGGGTACTCCTTTAGCAATTTTTCAGTGTGATGAATAGCGTTTTCAACCTCCGGACAACCTTCCCTTTTTCCTATCATTTCACTAATTAAATTCCAATATGAGAAGGTGGTTACAGGAATTTTTTCAGGTCCAAAGACCTTATAATAATCATTGAGTGCACCCCCTACCCTTCTCCATCGTCTACAGTCAATGGTGCCTTCTTGAGGAAACCAAGGGCATGTCTCCTTAACAAAGTCAAAAAGCTTAAAAAGATCCTGACTCTTAACCTTTACTCCTCGCGTCCTGAGTGCATCTTTTAACTGCTTAACATAGACCTCATGATGACTTAATTCCTGTCCCATTTCGGACGCTTATCCTCTTACCTTCTGTCTCGGCGCAGCAGGCTCCCGCGGCGGCAGAACGGTTTACTTTCGATTCGCCGGCCTTGATGAGGCGTCCTCTCCCTCTAGGGATTTTCTCGTACCCAGGCCCCACGTTGGGCGCCACGTTGTCCCGACCTGCAGGATCGACAACGGAAGACCTGGGGGAGAAATAGGGGCTCGGGGGAACAGGGGTATGCGAGAAATGGAGACAAGACAGGAATCTGATCAAGTCTCTCTTTATTGAAGGTAACAGCTTGTATATATACATTTAGGCACAGCAAAGAAACGCCTGGTCTCCCGATATGGGGACCGACCAATCAGAGGGTGCTTCGTCAGTTCGGCATCGTGGGCGGAGTACAGGGGGCTGCGTCATTTTGGGGAAATGGCGGGCTGGCTGAGAAATCGAAACTTAAACGTAAACAACAGAATGGAAACTTAAGCTTGGCCCAGGGGCAACCAGGTGCAAACATGTCCGGGCATGTCTGGGCGGGTCCGGGCAGGCCAGCCCCGGACACTATGGTGGGCATCATTTTGCAATATATATTTGCATCAAATCAGCACGTAGCATACCTTAGACTTATATAATGTTACATGTCAATTACATCTCAATAAAGCTGGAGGTGGGAGGAAGAAATCTCCCATCCTTTTGTGTTCCAGGAAATGGCATGCTGCAAAGAATCTGCCTTTCCCATATGATGGGTAAGCCTTGTTCATGACCCTCTTGTTTACCTGTGATAAGGCCAGACATAACCATCCAAATTCCCATTCTTTGTCTCATCAATTGAACTGAACTGTTTGTTCCCATTGACGAATCTGGACATAATACCAACTAACCTGACTCGATCAAACTTTAGCCCAGCTTCTTCCTTCCTCACAGGTCCCGGAACTTTAACTCACTCTCAGCCTGAGCAAGCATCCTAATGCAGAACAGCCCCTCCTTAACAACATTTCTGAAAATCAGCTGACCACAAAGAAAGACATTCCTTGATCAACTGTCCAACTATGCCACATGCTCATCCCACTCCCCCACATCTGGTTCTTTCTACCTTATTTACTCCTTCTTATTTAAGAAATAAAACAAACAAACAAAACAACACTTTCTGCCTGACCTTTGAGACACTTGCAGATTCTATGGTCAGAAGACTCTCCCTAAGGCAATAGTCTCCTTGCTTCCATTGCAGTAATCCCCTCGAATAAAGTCTCTCCTTACCTAGGTCTGGATTTTTTTTTTTTGACACAAAGTCTTTCTTGCCTTTGTTGTATAGCAGCAAACTGATTTCTCTTTGGTAATTGGGATCAATCACTTCCGTTAGTAGACTAACCCCTCTTTATGCCAGTTTGTTCAGTGGCACAAGGAGACCAAAATGTCCAGGTGGCACTCTCAACATCCAGTTTAGACATTTATGTGGCCCCAGGTGAAAGCGTTCCTCCCTTGGGAACTATTATCTTCAAACAAATAAAGCATGAAATTCCTGGAATATTCGGAAGCGAAAATCGAGGACATGCGTTATTAGGTCTAATAGTGAGAGGGGCCACTCCTACTCCTACCCCTTGGTTTCTGAACCCATGGAGTCTGGTTATGAGGACACAGCACTACATTATGGTCTGTGATTTATGGCATAAATGGCACCCTGTGACAGTGAATCCCAACCTAGCAAGGTGTTTCCTCTTAATTGGCCCTGTAACTGAGTCTTCAGTTAGTCATTCCACCTTTCAATTAGGCCAGCTGCTGTGGGTAATAGTGGATGGTGTAAGATCAATTATTTCCATGGGTACCAGGCTATTGCCATATTTCCTTGCTGAGAGGTGAGTCCCTGATGAGAAGCAAAGCTGGGCAGATTGCCATAATGATAAGGCATTTTATAAGTCCATGGATGGTAATACTGGCAGAAGCACTATCGACAGGGAAGATAAACCCATACTCAGAATACATACCTATTTCAGTGGGGACAAATGTTTGCCTCCTCTATGGTAGAAAAGGTCCGGTGTAATCGATCTGCCAACAGGTGACTGGCTGGTCTGCTGAGAAATGGTGCCGTATCCAGAGTTCAGTGTTGATCTGTGCCATCAGCAAGTTACACACTCAGCAGTAGTTAGAACTAGGTCAACCTTCATGAGGGGAAGTCTATGTTGTTTTGCCCAAGCATGGCCACCATCCCTACAACCACGGCCGCTTTGTTCATAAGCTCATTGAGCAATCAGTCAGGTGGCTGGAGAAAGAAGCTGACTGACATTCACAGAATGCATCACTTTGTCCCTCTGATACCTTCATATTCTGTGCCCATTCTGAGCTGTCTATCCACATACCTCTTCCCCAAACTTTTTCACATCCACAGCCCTGACCCACTGTGCAACTGCCAGAAACAGGAGAGCCCCTTTCCTCCTGCAATGTCCCTCCAACGCCCTCTACTGGCAAAGCTCAACATTGTGCTAATTATAAAGGAGAAATATTTAAATAAATTCCATCCATTATCGCAGGGCCTGTATTGAGGGATGAATTTAGAGCTAAGAAACAATGCATTGATAACTGGTATAGATACCACTTCAGTATTTTAGGCTTCCGCTTGTTTGAATTAGAATCCTGTGTAACTGTTGAGTTAGTAAAATTCTGAGCCTCGATTTTCTGACCCCTGAAACATTCCCCAACCCTGGATCCATCTGTAATGTTCATGTTAAGGGCTCAGTATTTGTATGTTTTCTGGAACCTATTTCCCAAATATTGAATGTAAATTGGTGACTTTAGGGGCTGGCCTAATCCTTAATTATCTTGCTTAATCTTGCCTAAAGTCCTTGATCCCTCATTTTCTTACCCCCACAGAACACTTGCTTCACTTTAAAATTTTTAAAACAGGTTATACGTTCATTTCACAGTCATGGATGCTCCAGAAAGACAATTAAGATAGCTCATCTGCAAACCTAAGGCTTTAAGCCTTTACTGATGAAAGAAAGACAGTGGGAATTTTTATACTAACACGTCACTCCCTTTGCCTTCAGTATTTTTGGTGTAGAGAAGGTTGACTGATTTGCATCAGGAAAAAATAATTGGTGGCAATGAGAGTACCAGCAGCTGGCCTGATGCAACAATGACTTCCTATAGGTTAGATTTTGCTGCTACTATGGGGCCTCAAGCATTGTGACAACAAGCAGCTTCTGAAATGGCTCAGGCCGTCAGTATGTTCTCTAATACATGGTGGGTATTCTTGGGCATGATTGATGTCCTTTTATCATGGTCTACCCAGAGGGCTTAGGGCAGCAGCAAAATGACCATAAGTTTGACCCCGCTTCCCATAAGCCTCTGTGTGGTTTTTGAGGCAGATATTTTCCCACTCTTTTCAATCAAAAAATGCAAGCCCATTGTTTTTCAGCCCCTCTGCATACAGCGTCCTGGTTCATGGGTACCATTACAAAATGGACCACTTTTGCTTTGCATTAATTCTTCCCATCTTTCATGGCCCACCTTTATGTCTACTCTCACTTCATTCAGTCTCCAATGCCTCTGCATTTATTAGCAACCTCCACTCAGTGTTACCCCCAGACTGCCTTTCCTCATAGTACCATATTCTAATTGCCCTTCACTCACTTTTGTTTCTCCTTTCCTTCTCTTAACCTTCTCTTCTAGCACATGAAAACTTTCCTTTTATTAGTAGGCTGGTCCTCCTCAAGTGTTGGGATAATGGCAATTGCACTATAAAGGTGAATTCTTCCTTACTGAAGCTCCACTCCCTTCTCATTGGTGTCAGTTAGGGTCTTGTGGTGAAGAGATGGAGTTTGGATTCTGAAATCACTCCTGAGTCTTGTAGGTATAAAGTATATTTTATTGAGTCATATTGATCACTTGGATTTTGCTCGAATGGCCACATATGTTTTTTATCCATTTGGGATCATATTCATAATTCTGAGGGAGAAGTTGGAGTTCAGCAGAGAGAAGTACAGCAGAAAATGAAAAGTTTGCTAAGCAGAGACTATCCTTTAGCAATAATTATGACCATTATTGGAAATGATTATCTTCTCTATAGGATTTTCAGTTCCTCTTTTAGAAGCTTCTAATTTTCTTTTTGCCCTTTTCATTTTACAAGCAATTAACTAGAAATGAAACTAAAGTGCCAGGGATCTGAATTGTTATTCTTAAAATTGAAAACCATGAAATCTAAGGAATAAATATGAGAATTTATAATACCTTTCATATGTTGCCTCTGTGGGTTTTGTCCTTGTCAGTGTTAGGTTGCACAATTTCTGTAAAGAAGGAAAACAAGTTACTGTGTTTGTATTAATTATAAACCACATACTAACCATTGTTTTCCTAAGTCGGGGTCCAACAGCCACTAAGAGAAATCTTCTCTGTGTCTGTAACTCTACGCCAAACTCCGGCTGTAGTAACAATATTCATCACAGATTTTTACTTCCATGAGGGGTAAATTCTGAAGCCGCCTTACTTTGAACTAGTTATTTAATATCTATGCCTCAGTTTCCTAATCTGTAAAACACAAAAAAAATAATTTTTTATCCCTGAATAATTGTGATGATTAAATGACACCTGTGTGAAAATACCATGTATACTCTTCAGGGTTAAACAGGTGCTAAAGATGGAGGCATCTGTACTTTAGGGTTACATAATGGTTGCAAAACCAGATTTAAAAGTCGTGTGGAATAACCACATGTACAAAATAACCACATTATATAAAACATTTCCTTTTCAAGTTGTTGATATCTCAGATTCTAAAGCTTTTGCTCCCCAAGGAAAGCTAGGACTCAAAATTAATGCTTTCCAGTTTGGTAATTATCAATTCTTAAAAAAAAAAAAAAGTGCCCTTCCCATTTCCCTCCTCCTTCCCACTCCTCTTCCCTGTGTCAAACTCCCCCCTTGCCTCTTCCAATACCATTTTTATATAGAAGTATAGGCAGTTTCTAAGCAATTTTCTTGTCTGGATTTCTGGTAAGTCTTAGGACTTATCCAGTGGTGTGCTGGAGCCAGTTCCTACTGGTACCAGATGTTTATGCATATTCCTTTCCAACTCCACAGTTAATGACATCCATTGGTAGCTTAAATTGGCCATGGTGGGATTGTTTACTCCACATGAATTGGCAAATACTACAAATCGGGTCTTTTCTTTTTGGCTTTCAGAGAGCTAGTTGTTAAACATTTCCCAGCACACATATCCCTTTTGGGTTCTTATCTGCTTAGAGAGACACTGATTTTCTTCCTGAACCAGATAAGAGTATATTTTGCTGCATGTAACCAAAAACCTAATTAACAATAGTGTAAGCCTATCTGTCTCATAACAGGTACCACTGAAGGTCCTTCAGCTTTGCCTTCATTAGCAGATTGGCCTGGTGTTTTCTCCTTTTATTTTTATTAATTAAATTTATTGGGGTGACAAATGTTAGTAAATTTACATAGGTTTCAGGTGTACAATTCTATAATACATCATCTATATATCACATTGTGTGCTCACCACCCAGAGTCAGTTTTCTTTCCATCACCATATATTGGATCCTCTTTACCCTCATCTACCACCTCCTCTCCCCTTACCCTCTGGTAACCATTAAACTGTTGTCTGTGTCTGAGTTTTTGTTTCTTTATTTGTTTGTCTTCTTCCTTTGCTACTTTCAGTTTTGTATCCTACATATGAGTGAAGTCATATGGTTCTGGACTTTTTCTGTCTGACTTATTTTGCTTAACATAATAATCTCAAGATCCATTCATGTTGTTGCAAATGGCAGTATTTCGTCTTTTCTTATGGCAGAGTAATATTCTGTTGTGTATATATACCACATCTTCTTTATCCATTCATCTATTGAAGGCCATTTTGCTTGTTTTCATGGTTGCTCCTTTTAATTCAGGTATTGCACCCCCAGACAACACATTTTGCACATGGCCACCGATAGCTGCAAGATGTCCTGGCAAATGTGTGTTTAGCTTTTCAATCTCTGCAGTAGAGAAAAGCAAGAGAAAAGATGGATGGGATTGAATTTCAGGGTATAGATCAGCCCCAAATCGTGGTTATTTGTCCCCTGATATTAGTAAGATTCAGAGTCACTACAAAGAATGAGTTAAAGCGTGAAACGGGAAAATGCTTTTATCTTTTTTTTCTTCTAGAAACAGTTGTAGTCCCAAATTGATTCTCTGGAACATAACTTTATTTCTTTTAATGTCGTAATCCATTGTATGGTGTTAGTTGCACGTGATGTTTTGGACTCGTATTTGTGACTGGGGATGTGAATCTTTGCAGAGGTCATCACAGAGCCACTAGAGTTGTCTGTGTTACTCATATCCAGATGCTTTTATAACCCTTTTTGGCATCCTTGGTGAAGTCTCCTGTCAGCAATCAAACATCCTTAGATCTTAGTCTCTGCAGTCCTAGCCAGATGATGAGGAGTCTGGTGAGACACTTCTACGGAGACTCTGACCTCTTCTCTCTGAGTTCACCTTCTGATGCACAGTATGCAGGGTTGGTTTGGTTTCCTGCTCTGCAGAGAAAAGCAAGTGTGACAAGGCACTTATGGGTAATGATAACCTGTGTTTCAGGTTGCTTTCCATGGCAGATTGCAATTTATAGACTTTTAACAAGGAAATATTCAAACACAAAAATTGAAAAGTAATACAAAGAAACTGCGTTCCCATCATCTTTGTATGATAGGTATCAAACCCATGGTCAATTAGATTTGATCTCTGCCCCTTCCCCATTCCTACCACTTTGGGATTGTCTTGAAGCAAAACCCAAACATCGTAACATTTCACTCAAACATACGTGAATATGTACAGAGCTTGTTTTTCAAAAGAAGAAACAGAAACCTTTATGAATGATTTTCATCGAATATGCAATGTACAGTGACTAGCTTCCTAGGAAAGCAGAGATACTCTCCTTCTTTGAAGGAGCAGGGTTGGTGCAGGTGAAAAAGAAAAATGATGACAGGCGCTCCCTATAATATTTTATAGAAGGCATTGTCTTTTCATTTTATCATACGTATTTGTCATCTTATCTTTTTTTTTTAAAGATTTTATTAAGGGAGGGGAACAGGACTTTATTGGGGAATAGTGTGTACTTCCAGGGCTTTTTTCCAAGACAAGTTGTTGTCCTTTCAATTTTAGTTGTGGAGGGCGCAGCTCAGCTCCAGGTCCAGTTGCCGTTGCTAGTCGCAGAGGGCACAGCCCACCATCCCTTGTGGGAGTCGAGGAGTTGAACTGGCAACCTTGTAGTTGAGAGCCCACTGGCCCATGTGGGAATCGAATTATAAATTCAGTAAGGAGAGACAGTGCTTATCTTAGTCACCTTATAACTTGAATTTTGCAAGGTTTGGTTGTTTTTCAGGAACTCCAGACCTGTGCCATCTATTGCTTATTCAGTTTTCTTTGATGTTGGCCTCATATACATAGTTTAGTCTGTTGTCTGTTGGATACCAATGTTTCAAAATGGTGTTAGTTTCTGGGCTTCAGTACTGGAAAATGAATTATAAGTATGGGGCCCTTATTTATAATTCTAACTCTGTGTTCTACCTTTTATTAGACTATCCTAGGTTTGAGTATCTGGTAATAAGTTCCCTTCTTTATTAATAAAAAAAAAAATCAATACATGGTTAGTGGTGTTTTTCCCAATGACATGAATGGATTAAATCAGCTTTTACCTTATTACAAAGTTTCCTTTTGAACAGTAAATGGGGGTCATGAAACCATAAGAACCGGGTGTCTTGTGGAAAAATTTAATGACCTGCTTTCATTTGAGATGAAACAGCTCCCACCAAAGTTACTTTGTTCTCTATGACCTAATCCATAACTGAAGGCTGTGCTGGTGACATCCAGCATTTGCCTTCCTTCCAGGCAGCTTGTGATAAAGTAGGCTAATGGTCAAGTAAAGTATCTTATGCTATTGAGCGTTAGGATCATACTTCATATTTTACAAAGTACTTTTTCATTATTTATTCCTCACAACTTACCTATGAGATCTCCTGGCTGTCTTATCTACCATATTGTAGATGAAATATGACTAACCTATGTTCATAAATGCGTCAGGAAGCTGCAACGAATATAGGTATTTGCTGACATACAAACACCCAGCATTTAAAATGGTCAGCCTACCCTGCCGTTGGGAGTAGGGGATGCTCCTCTAGAGAGTAGGAAATAATTCTGTTTACCTGTCTCGGGGACTGCAGGCATGAGAGTTAAGAATGAGGACAGTGAGGGCGGTAATTGTACTCCTATTGCTGTTCAACAGAGGATTCTAAGTTCCACAAACACATTGTTTACCTAGGGCATTGGCTCTCAGACAAAGTCACAAATGTCCATGTACCCATGATGCTGTTTTCCTTGCACTTCAGTTAGGGTCTATCATGGCTTTTGTGCTTTGAAGTATACTACACTATTTACAAAACTGGAACCCTGACTTCACTGACTCATAAAAACTGCGCACATGAGATAAAAACATGTGGCGCTTTTGCAGCATGCGTGCTTTGAATGGTTATCTGTTTTGGAATAGCTCCCTTTTTTTTGTCTCAAGCTACTTATATTGATACCTGATAACATCCTCATCCAAAGGAGTTTCTAGAGCACAACATTCTTTAGGTAACGTATCTTTCACTGACACAGTTAAGAGATGAGGAGCATCTGTCTGCCATGTCTGCCAAGTGGACCATGAATACGAAATAATATTTTATAAAGAGCCTCATTTCTTTCTAAAGTTTATTGGGTTGACTAAATAAATAAAGTTTATTGTTAGTAAAATTACATAGATTTCAGATGGACAATTCTGTATTACATCATCTATAAATCCCATTGTGTGTTCACCACCCAGAGTCAGTTCTCCTTCCATCACAATATATTTGATCCCCTTTACCCTCATCTACCACCCTCCTCCCCCTTACCCTCTGGTAACCACTAAACTATTATCTGTGTCTATGACTTTTTGTTTTTTCACTTGTTTGTCTTATTCTTTTGTTCTTTTCAGTTTTATATACCACATATCAGTGAAATCATATGGTTCTCTACTTTTTTTGACTTATTTCACTCAGCATTATAATCTTGAAATGCATCCATTTTGTCGCAAATAGTACTATTTCATCTTTTCTTATGGCAGAGTAGTATTCCACTGTGTATATATACCACAACTTCTTTATCCATTCATCTATCGAAGGACACTTTCGTTCTTTCCATGTCTTGGCCACTGTAAATAAAGCTGCAATGAACATTGGAGCAAACGTGTCTTTATGGATAAATGTTTTCAGATTTTTGAGGTAGATTCCCAAGACAGGGAATGTTGGGTCATATGGTAATTCTATTCGAAATTTTTTGGGAAACCTCCACACTGCCTTCCATAGCGGCTGCACCAGTCTGCATTCCGACCAACAGTGCATGAGGGTTCCTTTTTCTCCACAGCCTCTCCAACACTTGTTACTATTTGTCTTGTTGATGATAGCCATTCTGACTGGGGTGAGGTGATATCTCATTTTATTTGCATTTCTCTGATGATTAGTGATGTTGAACATTTTTTCATATGTCTATTTGCCATTTGTATGTCTTCTTTGGAGAAATGTCACTTCAGGTCCTCTGACCATTTTTTAATTGGTTTGTTTATTTTTTTCTTGTTGAGTTTCATGAATTCCTTGTATACTTTGGATATTAGCCCTTTATCGGGAGGCACTGTTTGCAAAAATCTTCTCCCATTCAGTTGGTTGCCTCATTATTTTGTCGATGGTTTATTTTGCTGTGCAGAAGCTTTTAAGTTTCATATAGTCCCATTCATTTTTTTTTAGCTTTTACTTCCCTTGCCTTTGGAGTCAAATTCATAAAATGCTCTTTGAACCCAAGGTCCATAAGTTTAGTACCTATGTTTTCTTCTATGCAGTTTATTTTGTCAGGTCTTATGCTAAAGTCTTTGATCCGTTTTGAATTAATTTTGGTGCATGGTGACAGCAGTCCAGTTTCATTCTTTTGCACATGGCTTTCCAATTCTGCCAGCACCATTTATTGAAGAGGCTGTCTTTCCTCCATTGTATGTTTTTAGCTTCTTTGTCAAAAATTATCTGTCCATGTTTATGTGGTTTTATTTCTGGGTTCTCAATTCTATTCCATTGGTTTATGTGTCTGTTTTTCTGCCAATACCATGCTGTTTTGATTATTGTAGCCCTGTAGTACAAGAAAAATCAGGGAGTGTGATACCTCCAGTATTGTTCTTTTTTTTTTAATATTGCTTTGGCTATTCTGGGTCTTTTGTGGTTCCAAACAAATCTGATGATTTTTTGTTCTATTTCTTTAAAAAATGCCATTGGGATTTTAATGGGGATTGCATTAAATCTGTATATGGCTTTGGGTAATATGGCCATTTTAACTATGTTGATTCTTCCAAACCATGAGCACGGAATGTCTTTCCATTTCTTTGTGTCTTCTTCAATTTCTTTCAAAAATGTCTTATAATTTTCAGCATATAAATCCTCTGATTGGAGATTTAAATATTGATGACTGTTATTTCTTCTTGTTGTATAGTCCCCTTTACCATTATGAAATGTCCATCTTTGTCTCTAGTCACCTTTTTTATCCTGAAGTCTGTTTCGTCTAATTCGGTATGGCTACACCTGATTTTCTCTGGATACCATTTGCTTGGAGTGTCAATTTCCACCCTTTCACTTTGAATCTACATTTGTCCTTGTAGCCTAGATGTGTCTCTTGGAGACAGCATTTGGTTGGGTTTAGTTTTTTGATCCAGTGTACTACTCTGTGCCTTTTTATTGGTGAATTCAGTCCATTTACATTTAGGGTGATTATTAATATATGAGGATTTCCTATAATTCTATCTTTGGTTTTCTGATAGGACTGTGTCTCCATTGTTTCTTTTTGTTGTTTTCTATTATTTCAGTGTGGTGGTATTCTATAGTTTTTCCTTCTGTTTCTTCTTTTATTATGTTATATATTTCAGTTCTGGATATTTTTTTTTGAGTGGTTACCATGAAGTTTATGTAAAAGAAAGTTTCATATTTAGAGTATTCCATTTTCTTCAGCATACTTATTTTCTGTATTCCCTTAAGTTCGTTCAGACCTTTACTCTCCGCTCTTTTATGTTTTTGTTGTCACAGATTATCCCTATTTATGCTGGTCGAATAGCCTCCTTCAGTATTTCTTGTAGTGCAGGTCGTGTGTTAGAAAATTTTCTCAGCTTCTGTATGGAAAGGTCTTTATTCCTCCTTCATATCTAAAGGATATCTTTGCTGGATATATTATTCTTGGCTCATAATTTCTTTATTTCAGTAGTTCGAATATTTGAGTCCACGCCCTCCTGATTTGTAGAGTTTCTGCTGAAAAATCTGATAAACTAATGGGTTTTCCTTTGTAGGTTACCATCTTCTTTTCCCTGGCTGCCTTGAAGGTTCTTTCTTTGTGGTGAATTTGACAGCTTCAGTACAATGTGCCTTGGAGAAGGCCTGTTTGGCTTGAGGTATTCAGGTATTTTATTTGTTTCTTGGATTTGAGGATCCAGTTTTTTTCACATGTTTGGAAAGTTCTTGTCGACTATTTGTTTGAATATACTCTCTGTTTCCTTCTCCTTTTCTTTTCCTTCTGGTATGTCCATTATTCTAATATTGCTCTTTCTGATCGAGTCAGAAAGTTCTTGTTGAATTCTTTCCTTTCTTTTAACTCTCAAGTCTCTATCTTCTTCGATTTGTGTCATTTTCAGATTTCTATGTTCTATGTCACTTATTCTTTCCAACATCTGGCCAGCTCTATTTCCTAAGTTGGCTATTTCATTCTTCATTTCTTTTATTGAGTTCTTAATCTCCAGAAATTCTATTTGGTTCTTTTCTAAAATTTCAATCTCTTTGGTAAAATGTTCGTGTTGTTCTTTGATTGTTTTTTTGAGTTCATTAAACTACCCGTCTGTGTTTTCTAGCATTTCATTGAGTTTTTTAAGAACTGCAATCTTGAATTCTCTGTCATTAAGTCACATATTTCCATTGCTTTAAGTTAATTTTCTGGAGACTTTTCATTTTCTTTCTGAGCAGTCTTGTTTCCTTGGTTATTCATGGCAATTAGTGAAGTATTATTTCTCTTTCTAGGCATCTACAGGAGTAGGTTCAGCAACAGGTTGGTAGGAAGACGTCTTTCCTTTGCTTTCCATTAGGTGTTGGTAGGATGTTTTATTTTCTTTCCAACTGCAGCCTTTAATTCTCTCTCACACTGTAGTGTTATATTTTCTCTGCACTATTCCTGCTTCTCAAACAATGGGGGGATTCCCTGGAAGGTGGGCTTCTCCTCTGTGAGAAGGTTGCCTGGTTCTCCGGGCACCGCCCTTGTAGGGAGAGGTGGAAAGCTTCTGAAGTTCCGAAGCTCTTACTGCACCAGATTTGGGGCTTGTGTGTTTTAGTGGATCTCTTTAGTCCTGCAAGTATCTGCCCAGATAGGTGGAGGGGGGACGGGGTGGGTTGTGAGAGGTGGCTGGGAGCAATGGCAGTGACCACCAACAGTCAGTGCTGCACCCAGCGCTTCCTGCCCTTCACTGGAACTAGTTGGGCTGCAAGTTTGTGGCTGCGGGCCACAGTTCTCAGAACTGCAAGTATTCTGTTCTTTCGATCTGACACTGCTACCATTTCTACTTCTAGCACGGGTAGGTGTGGGTGGGGTGAGCTCTGGGAGGGTGGGAGGGGTTGGCTAGGCTCTCTGTCTATGTCTTCCATCCTCTGCTTGTCAGTGAGGGCTTAAACTGCCATTTTCACCCTTTTTCCCTCCGTCTTTGCTCCGAGGTCTTTGCCGTGAGCATTGGGTTCAGCTGTATTATATGCTGATCCCTCAGGCGGAACTGTGGGCCATAGGGGGAGTATTAGCAGTCCCAATTCTTCCACCACTGCTGTAGCTCCAGAATACAGGGAGCTCAGAGCTCAGAGCTAGGTCTGTGTCCTGCGCCCAGGCAGCCCACATCTCTGCACTTCCTGCTTCCCTCTTCCCCCACCCGCCCAGTATGTCTAACTGTAGATGGTTTCAGTTGCGCATCTGTGGGGACAAAGCCCTGGAGAGCAGTTTCCAGGCTCTCGGCCTCACATGGAAAGGTGGTGGCTCGGATAGTAGATGGCCATCGGATGTGGCTAGTTGGCCATCAGCTGTAGCCGGTTAGCCAATTGGCTACTGATATAACTGCCGCGGATGCCCTGGGGAGTGGGAGTCGGTCAGTTGGCAGAAAAGCGGACAGCAGGTCACATGTCGTGTGAATCCAGCCTTCAGTGAGACTATAGTGGTATGACTCCCCTACCTATGGCTCCGTGGGTGTTCCTTTTTGGCCTAGCCACATCCAGCGTTCTTATGTGGGGAGCGGCAGCAGAGACCCCACAGGCCGCCCTGCACAACAGCATCTAGGGTGACAGAGTCCCAGAGAGCAGTTTCCAGGCTCTAGACCTCACGTGGAGGGGTGCTGGCTCGGGTAGTGGATGGCCATGAGCTGTGATTGGCCATCAGCTGTTACCTGTTAGCCATTAGCCACTGATATAACTGCCGTGGCTAAACGCGGATGCAGTTAGTAGGGCAGATTACAGTTCGCGAGTGAGGTTGGTTGGCAGAGAAACAGACAGCAGGTTGTGGGTCGAGCGGCTCTTGCCTCCTGTATCTCCAACCCCACCACCAGCAATAATATAGTGGTATGACTCCCCTATCTATGGCTCCATGGGTGTTCCTTTTTGGTCTCACCATATCCTGAGTTCTTATGCGGGGAGCGGGAGCTGAGACTCCACATGACACCCCACATGATAGCGTCTCTTAGTCTTGCCTGTCCGCTGCACAGGGAGTCCTTTGTGGAACTATAGTTGTTCAATTTGTTGTAAATTCTAGGGGAGATATCAAGAGGCTCACCTCACACCACCATTTCTGACATCATCGTCTTCTAGATGAGTCTCATTTTTTAATTGTTTTTAATTTTATTTTTTTTTCAATTATAGTTGATATTCAATATTATATTAGTTTCAGGGCATAGCATGGTGCTTAGACATTTATATAACTCACGAAGTGATCCTCCTGATAAGTCTAGTACCCACCTGTCACTATACATAGTTTTACAATTTTATCGTCTATAGTCCTTATGCTGTACTTTACATCCCTGTTTTGCAACTGCCAATTTGTACTTCTTAATCCCTTCACCTTTTTCACCCAGCCCCCAGACGCCCCTCCCATCTGGCAACCATCAGTTTGTTCTCAGTATCTATGAGTGTGTTTCTGCTTTGTCTGTTTATTTTGTTCTTTAGATTCCACATGTAAGTGAGATCATAAAATGAGCTTGGGAACTTTCCCTAGTTTTGAATTTTTTGGTATAGTTTGAGAAGGATAGGTGTTAAGTCTTCTTTGAAAGTTTGATAAAATTCACATGTTAAGCCATCTGGTCTAGGACTTTTATTTGCTGGATGGCTTTTTTTTATTACATTTTGATTTTGTTAGTAGTAATCGATCTGTTGAGATTTTCTTTTTCCTCTTGTTTTAATCTTGGAAGACTGTATGTATCTGGGAATTTATCCATTTCTTCCAGATTGTCCAATTTGTTGGCATATAATTGTTCATAGTAATTTCTTATATAATTTGTATTTCTGTGGTGTCATTTGTCACTTCTCTTTCATTTTTGATTTTATTTATTTGGATTCTCTTTTTTTCTTGATGAGTCTGGTGAAAAGTGAATCAATTTTGTTTATCTTTCAAGGAACCAGCTCTTGCTTTCATTGATCTTTTGTATTGGTTTTTAGACTCTATTTTATTTATTTCCGCTCTGATCTTTATTATTTCCTTCCTCGTACTCAGTTTCAGCTTTGTTTGCTGTTCTTTTTGCAGTTCCTTTAGGTGTAAGGTTATATTGTTTATTTGAGATTTTTCTTGTTACTTGAGGGAGGCCTGTATTGCTATGAATTTCCCTTTTAGGACTGCTTTCCCTGTGTCCTGTAGAATTTGGGTCATTGTGTTTTCATTTTCATTTGTTTCAAGGTATCTTTTCATTTCTTCCTTGATCTCATTGTTAACCCATTCATTGTTTAGTAACATGTTATTTAGCCCCATGTGTTTTTCAGTTTTTTCTTTTAGTTGATTTCTAGTTTCATACCGTTGTGGTTAGAGAAGATGCTTAATTTGATTTCAGCCTTGTTAAATTTATTGAGACTTGTTTCGTGGCGTAACATGTGATCTATCTTGGAAAATGTTCCAAGTGAACTTGAAAAGAATGTATATTCTGCTGCTTTGGGGTGAAATGCTCTAAAAATATCAATTGAATCTATCCAGTCTAATGTGCCATTTCAGGCCACTGTTTCCTTGCTGATTTTATGCCTGGAAGATCTGTCCATTGGTGTCAATTGAGTGTTAAATCCCCTACTATAACTATATTACTGCTAATGTCTGCCTTTATGTCCATCAGTACCTGCCTTATACATTTAGGTACTCCTATGTTGGGCATAAATATTGACATGTGGTATATCCTTTTGTTGGATTGATTCCTTTATCAGTATGAAATGTCCTTTGTCTCTTATAATAGTCTCTGTTTTAAAGTCTATTTTGTGTGATATAAACATTGTTATCCCAGCTTGTTTTTCTCATTTTCATTTGCTGGAAATATCTTTTTCCACCCCCTCTACTTTCCCTCTGTTTGTATCTTTCAATTTGAAGTGGGTCTATTTAGAGCGTCTTTATTCTTGGTACAGTTAAGGGCTATCTCAACAGACCTAGGTTGCCATGGTTCCAGACTGCTTTTAGTGCATCATGTACTCTTTTCATCAGTCCAGCATTTCCTGCTGTTGGTACTTACAGATTAGCACAAACAAACTTAAAAGTCAAGTTAAAACAAGGATAGGAAGATATAAATATAAATATGCAAATAGCAAATATGAATTCTTTTGTGATTTGGTCTCAGTTAAATGTAAGTTAGTGTTATTTATTTTCAGAAGGTAAAAGATCTCCTGCCAGAAAAGTCATATCTAAAAATAAAAAAAAAATATTCAAATTGATATTTCTTTCTAATGATGTTATAGATTACATGAGCCATATGGATTTTTTGAAAGGCAAACTTTTACAAAGTAAGTGCACCAGATTAGTTGTCAAGAGACTTGAATCCCTCTCAGATCTAGTTCTGATGTTGACTAAGTAGTAGGTCTTTTGCCGGACCGCCCAGCCCCTCTGGACTTGTTTCTTCACGTGCTAATAATTGTGTTGAACTAGATTGACTCTACTATTTCTTTGCAGCATTAAGACTTTCTGTTTTATTCCAAAAGAAATAGATATTAACAGGCCAACAAAGTGACATATATGGTTACTGCCAGAAAACAGGCACAGGATCTTATCTCAGAGGATGGCACTGGAACCTGATCTCTCCTTTCTTTCCCCCCCTTTGTCTCCCAGCAATTCATTCCTACTTGTGTACCAGTTTTCTGTTCAAGACATGTACATGTCAATCTTAGATCAAGTGCTTTACCAACAGTTGTGTTCAAGGTTTTGTTGTGTTGTGCAACTCTTCCTTATTTCGCATCTAATAACTCGACTACAGGAGTTCTTGTGCAGGTATAACTGAAAGACTTACTCAAACATTCCATTGGAAAGCTGATTAGTTGGCTGCTTTGGTTACCAGGAGAAGCCTATTTGTGACTTTGCAACCAGTTCACAAATGTAGTTTTTTCATTGCCAGCACTAGTTTATTGAAGCATGTAAAGCGAAAAGGTATATATTTATAGAATACAAAACCACTTGCAAGTCTTTCCTAGGAAGAACTCATGTGATGCCTCTTCTCTAGCAACATGAAGCATAGTAACTACCTTTCTCAAAGGTAATTGATAAAACTAGAAAAGCGCAGTGAAGACAGGGGGTTAATAGGGACTTTTGACCATTATCAATGATTGATATGAAGATTATGCAGACATACCTAAGAGAATAGAGAAAATGTTAAACAGGTACATTCTTCTCTGTATTAAGATAAGACCTGTGCATACACTTTATAGTTTGATTTCACTCAACTGTGAACTCTTCAAAGCAAAGATAGTACCAAAACAGTCTATTGTGCATAGTAAATGGCATCCTAGTTGTCCCTGAAAGAAAAGAGGTCCTCCAGGTGCAGTTTGCTCCAGGTTGGGGCATAGGGAGTGGGTGTTGGTACTTAGCATGAGGCACTGTGGCCCATCTGCTCTATGTGTAAACATGAGAATAAGCCCATTAATACTGCCTAGGCCAGAAGCCCAAATCAGAAGTCAGGGAGATAGACAGTGCATCCATGGTATAAATATGAGTGGACCTTTCCAAGGTACAAAATTCAGATAATTAACATCTGGGATTGATAGCCAAATCAGAGCAACAGGAATCAGTTTGGGCTGTGGGTGAGTGGCATGTTATCTAGGCCCCTACCTGGTTCAGATATCTATTATAAAATATTTGTCAAATTGCTTTGAATAGAATAAAGTGAATGGAGTACTGTGTCTAGTTGTGTTAAAATTGTGCAGTTGGTGACATTTTTGCAATCATCAGTATATTTGTTAAGTGCTTATCAACCTCCTTTCTTCCTGAAGAGATGAGAGGGATTAGGAGGCATTGGGGTCAGGAAGAAACTTCCTCCCTACTAACTGTGAAGGAGAGAAAAGAAAAACATTCTGATGCTTTTTAAAAAAATAAATTGGCCATGTCTCTTTCAATTCAGAGTAACATGTACAGTAAAGCACTTCATAGTAACAGAATAATTGAGATTTATGAGGAAAGTGTAATGGAGGAGCAGATGATAGGAACATAATAATTTGGGTTTCAAAAATATCTGAAGGGTAAGAAAGAGAAGGTGACAATCAGGAACTGGAGAGAGGTTGAAGATATTTTCAAAGACTTGTAAAATGCTTTGATTGCCTTCAACATTAGAAGTGACTTAACTTCCAAAATAACAAACTTGTTGTGTTATGGAAAGCAGAGATCGATACGTCCTGGGCTCTAGCTGCTTTCAGCCATCCTTTAATAGGTATGGTTAAACCAATTTCAGGACAGCTGGTAAATGGAAAACTAGTTTGCAGTTCAGATTGAGGCAAATCTATATCTAGTTACCAACAAATGTTTAATGAATATCAAATGAAAACAGGAAGTTGTTGAATAGTTAGTATAGTATGATTCTGTTTCAATAAAAAGCTAGTATATGTGTAGAAAACAATCTGGGAGAAAACACAGCAACATAATAACTAGTCATTTCTAGGAGATTTTTACTTTCTACTTTCTTCATTTTGTGATAATATGACTTTGTATAACCATTGTGAAATCATATTAGTACTATTTGGAAATCAGCTTGGCTATATTGAACATCCTTAATAATACTCCAAACTTTGAAAAAAATATATAAAATATCGAAGTTGAGCTGTAAAACAGTTCGTGTTCTTTCTTTCTTTTGAACTTATCAATTGACGTTTTTACAGTCTAGTCTAGGTAAAGAAACATTTTGTGGGAGGAAATATGAAATTCAAAATATAGATTGTTTAATTATATATTTCTTAACTTGTGAATATATGTCTTTGATTATCTCAATTTATATGTGGAGAAACCTGTGTAATTTTACTAACCATTGTCACCCTAATCAATTTAACTCTTTTAAAATTTATATCTGAAGAAATTGATATTGGTCACTTTGTTTTAAATTGAGGGCTTTAATTTTTTTTCTGCAACTTGGAAGTTTTTCATATTCTCTGTGGTGATAATTTGCAGCACCATGGAATGTAAAATTTTAGAAGTTGGTATATGGTATTTAACTCATGCAATGAACTTGGACACCATATACACAAACTGCAATGAAGTTTATTGAAAGATAAAAAATTATCACTCTTATTTTTCGTGTTTTCTAATTTCACTTCTTTGCAAGGAAGAGGATATTATACACAGTTCCTGAAATTTGTGGTATTTAGGGATATGGAAATTGATTGAGTGTACAGTCTCTAGCTCTTGGGCTCTGATTCTGGAGTTTTATACAATACAGTGGTACCTTGGTTTACTTCTTTTAAAAATTTACTTGGGTGAAAATTGTTAGTAAAATTACATACATTTCAGGTGTACAATTCTGTATTACATCATCTATAAATCCCATTGTGTGTTCACCACCCAGAGTCAGTTCTCCATCCATCACCATATATTTGATCCCCCTTACCCTCATCTCCCACCCCCCACACCCCTTACACTCTGGTAACCACTAAACTATTGTCTGTGTCTATGAGTTTTTGTTTCTCATTTGTTTGTCTTGTTATTTTGTTGTTTTCGGTTTATATACCACATATCAGTGAAATCATAGGGTTCTCTACTTTTTCTGTCTGACTTATTTTGCTTAGCATCATACTCTCAAGATCCATCCATGTTGTCACAAATGTTCCTATATCATCTTTTCTTACTGCCGAATAGTATTCCATTGTGTATATATACCACCATTTCTTTTTTTTTTCTTTGAATTTATGTTTTATTTTTATTTTTTATTTTATATATATTTTATTAGTTTCAGGTGTACAAGACAAGGTAATACTTAGACGTTCATCATTTATATCCCTCACACTGTGAACCCCCCTCCCCCCATCCATTATCCCTCCGACCTCAGGCATCCACATTATCTCCAAGCTGGTCTCCCAAATAGGATGCATGTCCATCGGATACCCAACAAAATCTTTACAACATTATTGAATAAGTTCCCCAAATTAATTTTCAGAAAACCCTGAGGCCATCTTGTGGTTACCAGCTGCTTCCTAATCCCTTCACCTTTCTCCTTATCCCCAACCCCCCCGCCCCCGCCCATCTAACAACTCTCGGTTTTTTCTTTGTGTCCTCAAAACTGTCTCTGATTAGTTCATTCACATATTCTTTTCTTTAGATTCCGCATATAAGTTAGATCATACGGTACTTGTCTTTCTCTTTCTGACTTATTTCACTTAACATAATGTTCTCTAGATCCATCCATGTTGCTGCCAATGATAAGATTTCTTTCTTCTTTATGGCTGCGTAATACTCCATTGTATAAATGTACCACTGCTTTTTAATCCAGTCATCTACCGATGGGCATTTCGGTTGTTTCCATGTCTTAGCTATTGTGTATAGTGCTGCAATAAACATAGGAGTGCATACAGATTTTTGAATTGGAGTTTTGGATTTCTCTGGGTATATGCCTAGGAGTGGAATTACTGGATCATAGGGTAGTTCCATTTTCAGATTCCTGAGATACCTCCATACTGTTCTCCATAGTGGCTGCACTAATCTGCAATCCCACCAACAGTGCACTAGCGTTCCCTTTTCTCCACATCTGAGCCAGCATTTGTTGTTTGTTGATTTATTGATGATAGCCATTTTGACTGGAGTGAGGTATACCACCACTTCTTTATCCATTCATCTATCGAAGGACATATTGGTTGTTTCCATGTCTTAGCAACCGTAAACAAAGCTGCAAAGAACATTGGAGCACACGTGTCTTTATGGATAAATGTTTTCAGATTTTTGGGGTAGTTACCCAGCAGAGGGATGGCTGGGTCATATGGTAATTGTATTCATAATTTTTTGAAGAACCTCCATACTGCCTTCCATAACGGCTGCACCAGTCTGCATTCCCACTAACAGTGTAAGAGGATTCCTTTTTCTCCACAGCCTCTCCAACACTTGTTACTATTTGTGGTGTTGATGATACCCATTCTGACTGGGGTGAGGTGATATCTCATTGTGGTTTTCATTTGCATTTCTCTGATGATTAGCGATGTTGAGCATTTTTTCATGTCTATTTGCCATTTGTATATCCTCTTTGGAGAAATGTCTCCTCAGGTCCTCTGTCCATTTTTCAATTGGGTTGTTTGTTTTTTTGTTGTTGAGTTTCATGAGTTCCTTGTATATTTTGGATATTAGCCCCTTATCAGAGGAACTGTTTGCGAAAATCTTCTCCCATTCAGTTGATTGCCTCATTATTTTGTCAATAGTTTCTTTTGCTGTGCAGAAGCTTTTCAGTTTCATATAATCCCATTCGTTTATTTTAGTTTTTACTTCCATTGCCTTTGGAGTCAGATTCATAAAATGCTCTTTGAACCCAAGGTCCATAAGTTTAGTACCTATGTTTTCTTCAATGCAGTTTATTGTGTCAGGTCTTATGCTTAAGTCTTTGATCCATTTTGAATTAATTTTGGTACATGGTGACAGATAGCAGTCCAGTTTCATTCTTTTGCACGTGTCTTTCCAATACTCCCAGCACCATTTATTGAAGAGGCTGTCTTTCCTCCATTGTATGTTTTTAGCTTCTTTGTCAAAAATTATCTGTCCATATTTATGTGGTTTTATTTCTGGGTTCTCAATTCTATTGCATTGGTCTATGTGTCTGGTTTTCTGCCAATACCATGCTGTTTTCATTATTGTAGCCTTGTAGTACAAGCTAAAGTCAGGGAGTGTGATACCTCCAGTATTGTTCGTTTTTCTTAAGATTGCTTTGGCTATTCAGGGTCTTTTGTGTTTCCAAACAAATCTGATGATTTTTTGTTCTATTTCTTTAAAAAATGTTTCTAAGAACTTGTCCATTTCTTCTAGGTTATTGAATTTGGTGGCATATAGTCCTTCATACAATTCTTGGATGATCCTATGTATTTTTGTGGTGTCCGTGATAACTTCCCCTTTTTCAATTCTGATTTTGTTAGTTGGTGTCTTCTCTTTTATCTTAGTGAATCTAGCCAAGGGTTTGTCAATTATTTTAATCGTTTCAAAGAACCAGCTCTTTGTCACATTAATTTTTTCTATTGTCTTTTTGTTCTCTATTTCATTTAGTTCTGCTCTGATTTTTGTTATTTCCTTTCTTCTGCTGACCTTGGGTTTCACTAGTTCTTCTTTTTCTAGTTCTTCAAGGTGTAACATGAGGTTATTTCTTTGGGATTTTTCTTGTTTCTTGAGATAGGCCTGTAATGATATAAATTTCCCTCTTAAAACTGCTTTCGCAGCATCCCAAAAATTTTGGTATGATGTATTTTCATTTTCATTTGTTTCTATGTATCTTTTGATCTCTCCTCTAATTTCTTCTTTGACCCAGTCATTCTTTAAAAGTATGTTGTTTAATCTCCATGTATTTGTGTTTTTTCCTGCTTTCTTTTTGCAGTTGATATCCAATTTCAAAGCCCTGTGATCAGAGAATATGCTTGGTATGATTTCAATCTTCTTAAATTTGCTGAGGCTGCTTTTATGTCCCAATATATGGTCTATCCTTGAGAATGTTCCCTGTACACTCGAAAAGAATGCATAGTTTGATGTTTTAGGATGAAGTGCTCTATATATGTCAATTATGTCCATTTCATCTAATATGTCATTTAGGGCTGCTATTTTGTTATTTATTTTTTGTTTGGAGGATCTAGCCATAGCTGTCAATGATGTATTTAAGTCCCCTAGTATAATTGTGTTTTGGTCAATTTTTCCCTTTAGTTCTGTTAGTAGTTGCTTGGTATATTTCGGTGCTCCCTGATTGGGGGCATAATATTGATGACTGTTATGTCTTCTTGTTGTATAGTCCCCTTTACCATTATGAAATGTCCATCTTTGTCTCTTGTTATCTTTTTCACCCTGAAGTCTGTTTCATCTGATATCATTATGGCTACACCTGATTTTCTCTGGGTACCATTTGCTTAGAATGTCAATTTCCACCCTTTCACTTTGAGTCTATGCTTGTCCTTGTAGCTGAGATGTCTTTTGGAGACAGCATATGGTTGGGTTTTCAGAACTGCAATCTTGAATTCTCTGTCATTTAAGTCACATATTTCCACATCTTTAAGTTCTTTTTTTTGAGACTTTTCATTTTCTTTCTGAGCTGTCTTGTTACCTTGGTTATTCATGGCAATTGCTGATTTGTTATTTCTCTCCCTAGACATCTACAGGAGTGTCTTCTGCAACAGGTTGGTTGGAAGAGGTCTTTCTTTTGTTTTCCAGGACTTGTTGGTAGAATGTTTCATTCTCTCCAACTGCAGCCTTTTTTTTTTCCTCACACAGTAGTGCTATGTTTTCTCTGCACTATTCCAGCTTCTCACACAATGGGGGAATTCCCTGGGAGATAGGCTTCTCGTCTGTTAATAGTTCAGCTGGGTCACAGGGCGCAGTGTCCTTGTGGGTATGCGGAGAGCTTTTGAAGTTCCAAGGCTCTTCCTATACCAGATTTAGAGCCCGTATATTTCAGCAGCTCTGTTTACTCCTGCAGGGGTATGTCCAGATAGATGGGGCCAGGGGCCGGGTGAGTTGTGAGAGGTGGCCCAGAGCAATGGCGGCAACCACCACCACAGCTGGTCCTGCTTCCACAGCTTCCACCCCTTTGCCAGAACTTGTTGCACTGGGAATCTGTGTCTGTGGTCCACAGTTCTCAGAACAGCAAACATTCTGTTCTTTTGATCTGACACTGCTACTGTTCTGCTTCTAGCACTGGGAAGTTGGGGGTGGGGTGAGCTCTTGGAGGGTAGGGAGCGTACGGTTAGTCCGAACGCCTAAGGCTTCCATCCTCTGCTCAGCAGTGAGGGCTTAAAGAGGCCTTTTTCAGCCTTCTTCCCTCAGTCTTTTCTTCGAGGTCTCTGCCATGAGCATTGGTTTCAGCTGTGTTATATGCTGCCCCCTCAGCCCTGTGGGCCATAAGCAGAGCCCTAGCAGTCTGAGTTCTTCCTTCTCCCACAGGTGCAGTTGTTCTGGGATGCAGCGAGCTCAGAGCACTGAGCTAAGTCTCCATCCTGTGCTTACGCGGCTGTGTCTCCGCACTTCTCCGTTCCCTCCTCCCCCACCTGCGCGATTTGCCCACCTTTAGGTGAATTCAATAGTGGGCCTCTTCGTCTTGCCTGTCTGCTGTGCAGGGAGTCCTTTGTGCAATTATTGTTGTTGGATTAGTTGTAAATTCCAGGGGAGCTTTACAGAGGCTCACCTCACGCCACCATTTTGATCCTCCCCTACCTAGGATTTCTTAAAAGATAAAGTGCAGGTAAAATAAGTGGATTAATTTATCATGTGAAATAATTTTGTTTTCATTTTTCTGCACTCCCAGGTAAGGAATGAATAGTACTCAATGCAGAAACTTCAAATGTAACAAAGATAAGTTGTCATTTACTGAAATTCTGATGTCTTTGTAAAACATTCATCTATCTTACTTGTCTTCTTTAGCAACTTTCCCCAAAATTAATTTAAATATAATGCATGGGAAGCCAGCACTTTGAGTATGTAGGCTAAATATGCATTACCCAGTGATTGCCCAGGTAGAACGCGACAAAAGCCTAGGAACTAGGGAGCTGTTTCTTAACTACGTGGTCTTGAGAGCCGAAGGAAACACAGAACAGCTTCCACAATGAGGCTTATCCCTTTTCCTGGCCTCCTGTTAGCCGGCAATTCCTAGGGCACTTTGTTTTGCCTCTGAACCCAAGGAAACATGCAGCTTATTTATCCCAGTGTGTACCAGACCCTGCTGTATCCCCATCACATGGAGAGAGAGAGAGAAAAAGAAAGACCACAGATCCTCAGGCCCAACTGCCCAGATATTCATAAGAGGTGTAGGAACTGCAAATCGGCATTACAAAGCTTTCTAGGTGATTCTGATGCAACAGATCCATAGACCAACATTTGACAGCCATTGACAAACCACAAGTTATGCAGATGGATGGTGAGTCCAAGAAATGTTGAATGGAATTGCTCAAGGTCATACAGTTGTGTTTCCAGTGAGGATTAAAACAATTCTTTGTTTCTTCCAATTTGATGATGAATGAGGTACCTGCAAAATAAATAGTCAAACCTTGAATGTGGAGGTGCAACTTCTCAGAAGCATGGCCTTCCAGAAGATATCAAGCCAGAAAATGTTCTGGGATGGGGGAGGAGAAAGAAGCAGTGTTTAATATTTTAATTTGACACTATCTGAAAAAATTGTTTCCAACTAATTTTGCTTATTTGGATGACTAGTCTAAATTCCGTTTTGGCCAAGTTTCCCCAACTTACTTTGAATTTCACAGGTTT
This sequence comes from Rhinolophus hipposideros, assembly GCF_964194185.1. NCBI lineage: Eukaryota > Metazoa > Chordata > Mammalia > Chiroptera > Rhinolophidae > Rhinolophus > Rhinolophus hipposideros. The sequence continues at coordinate 23,761,944 of NC_138046.1, forward strand.
TATATATATATATACTGCTATATATATATGTATATATATATGTATATATATACACACACACATATATACTGCTATGGGACAGAGAACCTTTTGACAATAATTATTTAGTGTCACTCAATATTAATGAAATATTTATTAAAATGTCATAATGACTAAATGCAATATGGTATCCTGAATTTGATCCTGGAATAGAAAAAAGACATTAATGGAAAAGCTTGTGAAATCTGAGTAAAGTCTGTAGTCTAATTAATAGTAATTAACAATGTTAATTTCTTAGTTTTGACAAATGGACCATTGTAATGTTAAGATGCTAACATTAGGGGCAACTGTGTGACAGGTGTACAAGAACTAGCAACTTCTCGGTAAATGTAAAAGTATTGCAAAATAAAAGGTTTGTTTAAAAAATAGGCTTAGGTAAAAACAAACTAGGGCAGTCAATGAAGCAAAGACAGATTGCTAAACAAAGTACTTATTTCCTCTCACACTAGGGGGAAAATCCTTTAGGGAGATGACTACTTGATTTGTGTAAGAATGTTACTTAGGAGAAAAGCCTGTTATATGCCAGGAGGTAACCTGGCTGAGTTTAGGAGAAGGGTGCTTTAATTTCAGGAGAATCACATGGTGATTTGTTGATTTTCTTCTTTGGTAGCACATTTTGTTTGTGCAATTTTCACTAAGGTAATTGTTTTCTATTTAAGTAATCAGCAAAAACAGTAATAACCTCATAGTGGGGTTTATGTATAGTAGGCTAAAGTGGATAAATAGCTTAAACTGAAATACAACTATGTTACTTATGATTTCTGTAGCAGCAAGTATTTATTTTAAGTAATATTTTGTAAGGTTAGTCATCTTCATTGGTCCACATTGGCCTACTTGGAGGAGGTACCTGTACTCCATGTTGTAGGATGTGAGGGACTCAAAGGTATTCAAACCTCATGTACCCTTCCCAACTTCCTGCTACAGTGCCTGAAGTATCCCCATAGTTCATTCTTTCATTCAATAAGCATTTGCTACGTAGATTAACAATAATAGCTAAAACCTAAGGATAATTATTATGGGTCAGGTGATTTGTATAAATTCTTTTAATTCTCATAATAACCACATGAAACAGGGATGAGTCTACAGATGGGGAAACTAAGGATCAGACTGTTGTGGACAAAAAAGGGGACCACATATAAAACCCAGCAGGCTCAGGAGACTGAAATTGACCAAATGGGTTGGCTAGAACATAAAATTTCTAACTAAAAGCAGGTCAAGACCGGTATTCACATCTTTGGCCTGTAGTTTCCATGGCAAAGGTCAATCTTTACCTCAAGTGAGCCTGTCTGTTGTCTTGCATCTAAGAACATGCTCTTGGAATGTCAGAGTAATCCCTTCTCCCACTCCCCCCCCCCCACCAGAGCAGGAAACTACAGAATCTCCTCATTGTTATTCTTGTCCTCTGATTACCATCTCTATGTGCTGTAAAAAGCGAACTATTAACTATCCTGTACTCACCTATGTAAAAGAAGTACCTGTCTCTTCAACTTACTTTTATTCAATCCCAGAGATTTCCTCCCCCTTACTCTCCCATCAAAGAATTTCATGTAGCCCTTCTCCTTTGATTCTACATATAACATAAGCTGCAAACCGCCATTCTGCAGAGCATTTTCTCAATCTGTCCGAGGTTTTGCTTCCCGGCAATTGTGATCAGTTTGGCTCAAATCAACTCTTACGAGCTTTCTCTTAGGCTGGATGTTTTTGTCGACACTGTTTCAGAAACTTGTCCCAGAACAGACAGAAAGTATGTGTCAGAGCTGAATGTTGAGCCTGGGTCTATCTGGCTCACTAGCTTTGGACGGTAATGGAAAATGCCTAGCACTACAGTGAACGAGGCATAGGGATAGGGTAAATGGGGAAGAGGGAATTTTGTTTGTGTGCCAGTGGGCGTGAGCAAGGGGCACCATGGTTGGCTAGAGTCAGAGATTTAAGAGTCAGCCACAAAGTGATGGTCATCTAAATTAGGGGGAAAGAAGACATGTCTGAGGGAAGGTGAGGACAGTCTTGAAAATGACCACGTGTAGGTGGCAGACGATGAAGGACAGGTTTGTTAGAGAGTAAGTGGAGGCCAGGAGAGATAAATATTTGCTGTGCTAAGTGGGCAGAGAATTTCAAGAAGTCATCAAATGCTTGTGAGAGGTCAGATATGATGAAGAATTAAGAAGCAGTGGCATTTAATAATGAGATGTTCATTTGTGTTATTTGAAAGCAAGCCAGTATAATTGTTGGATTATGTCCAGACTCAGAGGAGTAGAGTTAGAGGTCACTGACAAAGGAGAGGGAGCAAGAGCAGGGTGCTTTTCCCATTAGTTTGGTGGGGAAGGTAAGGAGAGAGGAAGGACAATGCCATTTAGAAGATTTTTCGAGGTCGAGAAGCTCTGAGAGGTAGAGGATCTACTGTTGAGAAAGGGGTGCTGTGCAAGGAGGAGGAGGATCATTGATGTGGCAAGACCCAGAGCAAGTGGGACAGGGCTGGACCCAGGGCACAGTGAGCGGGAAGTGAGAGGAAGGAGCTCCCATTCCATTGGGAACTGGGAGCTTCTGTGGAAAGGCCTGCCAAATGGAGCTGTCCCTCCCCGAAAGAAGACTCCTTCCCCTTCCTGCTGCGTTCTCCTTTCTGTCTCCTGGTTTCTGCATAAGACTAGTAGGTTCAGGATTGTCACTGAGGTCTGGAGTAGTGTGGACTCTCAGCAGCTGGTGCAGCCTGAGGGCACTGTCCACCTGGAGGCTGTGTAAGCGGCTGGAGTCAAAGACAAATGTCCTCTTGGTCATCATTTGGGGCCTATTTCAGATCAGCAGGTACAATTTCATCAATGGCTTCTGCTTTAAGTCGTTACCAGTGCCATAAAATTACATTATCCCATTGATCATCAGATTGCTTTCTGTAACATCATAATCACAATTGCATGCCCACATATACATCACTATTCACTTAGGGTAATCAGTTTTAATGACACTTGCTTCAGTTTCATAAATCACGTGAAATAATGTAGGAGAAACATCTAATTTTGATCTAAGAAAAATGTAAAGTGAATACACATGTTTTTAAATGTATTTTGTTGGTTTACCGTGTCCATTACTTAAAGGGGAGAGAATATCTCCTAATTTCTCTTTCAGAACTAAATGAGGCAAAAGTACAGTGGATTTTGAATACCAAAGCATTAGCTGTGATGTACTGTAAACATAATCAGCCTAACTCCCCCTTAAGTAGCGTTTGCAGAAACCTCAGTTGAATAGAAATCAATGGTTGTGAGCAACATATGTGATATTCTCCCAGCATGTTAAGGAGGAAAATCTTAATGCCACATTCTCTTTACAGGAGCAGAATCAAACTCTGAGCCTACTATGTTGTCTGCAAATAGGATAGCAATTTCTTTCATTCAACAAACATATATTAAATTCCTACTATGTGCGATGCAATGAGCAGAGGTGGATAAAACACATTCTCTGCTCTTGAGCAGATGGCATGTTTTAGTTGAGGAAACAGGCATATATATGAAGAGTTCATTCACACCAGAGTGGCCTAGGTGCCAGGATAAAGGCAATTACAAGGTGAATTGTGAGCATTGAGGAAGAAGTATTATCATCTGTGGTGTGTGTGTATGGAGAGTTGTGGGCTTGGTCAGAAAATCTCACAAAATTGTGTGGTGGTAGTGTTTCAGCTAAGTCCATACTGATGAATTGGAACTGCCCGGGAAAGAAGAGAAGGACATCTTGCCAATCTTTCCCCATTTATAGAATGTTCTCGCTGCCCTATGGTTTATCGTTCTTTAGAACCGAGTCTAAACTCAGTGTGGCATAGGAAGCTTGTTAAAATATAGTCCAAGACTGCCTTTGGGACCCTTTTGGTCACATACTCTTTGTTTCACTGAACTTCTCTTAGTATTTCCACAACGCACTTTTTCACAGTTCCTTTCCTTTGCATGTTCTCGTTATCTGCAATGCTGTTTTCAGCTTGGCAAGGTGACTGTTGTCAATCTAGTATCCAGAGCAAGAGAGAACACCTTAGCAACAACCCACAGAGCTCTCTGGAGCTGCCTGTATTTCCCCTGGTGCTGACACAGGTTGGTGAGCTCAGTGAGCGTGGCTCATTTTCTGTCTTCTGATTGACCTCATGGGATATGGTCCTTTTGCCCAGGTCTTTTCCATGGAGAGATGGTTTCTAATCTCACTTTCAACTGTAGAAATTTTGAATCCCTTTGTCTTCATTCTTCCAACACCAACCACTGTGGGGAAACTGAAGTACAATGACATGTTCCTCTGGTCTCATCACAAGTACGCAGATTATACTTTTATGTTATGATTTTGCCAAACCTTAAACACTGTATTTTGTTTTCTTCTTTATCAAAAGTGCCTTCAGATAATTAAGGTCAGATGTGGTCCTTGTTACCAAAAAATAAAAAAATAAAAAAGATACCTTCCAATTTTTAATCTTGCCCATTAAGCCTTTCTTGAATGAATGCAAACCTTTGGACTAAGGTCTATTAATCCATCCATTTCAACTTTAAGTCTAGGTGCCTCATTATATCTTCCAAGCGTTACCTGCAGTAGAATGACAGCAAACTAAGTTAATTATTATGGAATTGATATGGACCTAGAAGTAGAAGGCTGGAATGAAATCTTTTAAAGGAATATTATTCCCCATTGTAACAGGTTTCACTGCTATTAAGAATAAGTACACAATGGTTCACACAATTGGATGAGTTATATATATGCTAATGTCAACATTAAACATCACTTAGAAGAGATATGGAAACACATTTTCTGTTTTTAAATGTCAAAACCATTTCTTATCCACCAGGTAATAAATTCTCAATTTTCTTTTCACAAATATAGTACATTGTCAGTGCCACTGAAGTCATAATTGATTTCACAACTATGAACCCATGGGAAGCCAAAGAGCCTTCATTATAAGATAGAACTTGAAAATATGAATAAGATACTACTCCCCCAAGAACTACAATTCAATAGATGACTGCAGCACACAGAGCTAATCCATGAATTTACTATATAATCTTGGCTTCAGATGAGTACCAGATGGCAATGAAGTAGGTCTTAAGTGACCAACAAGGACACAAATGGATTGTTTAGTAAAAAAAACATGGTAATTTCAATTAAATTTCAAAGACAATTACATGGGAAACATCAGAACATCAGAAGTAGGTCAGAAAGATTCCATTTCACTAACCTAACACTTCCTTGCTAAACTTCCCATCTTTTGGAATTTTGAAAACTTAGTTGTGCCAGCCAAGCATGACATTCCACATTCATGAAAAGGCACAACAAAAGGGTTTTGGAGTAAATGTCACTTTCCAGATAACACGTGGGTGATTTAAGGTCACGAAAGTGTGAAATGGCAGGATTCTTCTGTTTTTGATCCCTCAGCCAACATCTAGAACTGGTGAAATTCTTGAACCTAACTACCATTCTTATAAAATATCCCAACAATCATGTCCCTTAACTGCAGAACTGACAAATCCTTTCTTTGTCATTTTCATTGGCTCTGTTTCTCCCCCTCCCCCAGGCCCATCAATCATCGGTTATTGGTGAGGTGCCTGGGAGCTATAACAACTTCTGGCTGCAGTCGTTGGGCATAATGTAAGTGACTGTGGTCCCAGATGGTTTGGAGGGCGCAGTTGTTTGCCCTCAGAATTCATTCTATATTTATTGGGCTAGACCCAACATAGTCCCTGTTCACAGCTAGACCTGCTGAAAAGGCTTTAAAAGAGGCTGTACTTATGTGGGGCCCAGATGTTTGTCCACTAATTTCAGAGAAACCAAGAAGTGGCTTACTGGGACGGATGGGTGGCTTAGTTGGTTAGAGCGCAAGCTCTGGGCAACAGGGCTGCAGTTCAATTCCCACATGGGCCAGCAAGCTGCACCCTCCACAACTAGAATGAAGTCAATGAGCTGCCACTCAGCTCCCAGGTGGCCAGATGGCTCAGTTGGTTGGAGCATGGGCTCTCAACCACAAGATTGCCAGTTCAACTCCCACAAGGGACGGTGGGCTGCGCCCCCTTCAACTAACAACTAACAACGGCAACTGGACCTGGAGCTGAGCTGCGCCCTCCACAACTAATATTGAAAGGACAACAACTTGACTTGGAAAAGTCCTGGAAGTACACACTGTTCCCCAATAAAGTCCTGTTCCCCTTCCCCAATAATGAAAAAAAAAAGTGACTTACTTTGACCAGTCCAAGGCCACTCAAGACAAACTTAAGAGGGAAGGCAAGTTTATCTTTGGAGATCCTCTCTGCCCATCCTTTAGGGATACCCATCTTTTCTCTTCTGTACCCTAGGCCCAGATACCCTACAAAGTACCTTAAATTATTGAGCCATATTTCCAAACTCTTTCAGGGAACACTAGATCAATGACATATTAATAGGCATTTTGTGAACAACATACTCCCTGACAAGTATGTTTTGGAATATCTTTATAATGTGCTATACACATTATACACATTCCCTTCAGTGGGAAATGTACAATGCTAATATGCCAATCAGCACTAAAGATTCTAAGAAGCCCTGCCATTACAAGTACATATTTGTTTTATTTTTCCCAGTCACTATAAAAAAATTGTACAGTGAAAGGTAAATCTGCCTCTGGCCCACCATACTTCCTGTCCTGCCATGGAAGCAATCACTATTATTAACTTATTTATATGCAGTCTTTTTAGTTTTTTAATGTAATTTTTAACCTCTAGTTAAATGTAGGCCTTGTGTTATTACTGTTTTTTTAATTTATATTTATTTGTTTATTTATAATTTTAAAAGAATTTTATTAAAATATAGCTAACCTACAATATTATATTAGTTTCAAGTGTATACCATAATTATTCAACATTTTTAAACATAAAGAAGTGATCATCATAAGACCAGCAACCATGTGACACTGCACTATGCTGTCACAATATTATTGACTATATTCCCCAGGCTGTACATTACATCCCCAAGACTTATTTGTTTTATACCTGGAAATCTGAATCTGTTATTCCCCTATAAATTTCCCCCCTTTTTAAGTTTTTCAATTACAATTGACATTCAGCATTATTTTATGTTAATTTCATGGGTACAGCATAGTAGTTAGACATTTATATAATTTAAAGTGATGCCCCTGATTAGACCAGTACCCACTTGGCACTATGCATACTTATTACCATATTATTGACTATATTCCCTATGCTTTACTTTACATCCCCATAACTATTTTATAACTACAAATTTGTATTTCTCAATTCCTTCACCTTTTCCACCCTAACCCCAACCCCCCCTCCCTTCTATCACCCCAGTAAATCTAGTCCCCATCTGACACCATACTCAATTACAACAATATTACGCTATATCTGACATCCCCGTGACTACTTTGTAACAACCAATTTGTATTTCTTAATCCCTTCCCCTTTTCACCCACCCCTCCACCCCCCTCCCATCTGGCAACCATCAAAACGTTTTCTGTATCTACGAATTTGTTTCTGGGTTTTTTTTTTGTTGTTGTTATTGTTCTTTAGATTCTACTTATAAGTGAAATCGTGTGACATTTGTCTTTCTCTGTCTGACTTTTTCCATTCAGCACAATACCCTCTAGGTCTATCCATGTTGCTGGAGATGGCAAGATTTCATTCTTTTTTATGGCTGAGTAATATTTGATTATATATGTATCGCATACTATTTACCTATTCATCCATTCAGGGTCACCCACGTTGCCTTCATATCTTGCCCACAGTAAATAATGCTGTAATGCACATATAGATGAACACATCCCCTCAAAGTGGTGTTTTGGGTTTCTTCGAATAAATTCCCAGATGTGAGATTACTGGATCCTTCTTTGTTTCCTGTGATAGCTTTTATTTAAAGTCTATTTTGTCTAGTACAAGTATTGCTACTCCACCTTTTTTTTTCATTTCTATTTTCACGAAATATCTTTTTCTATCTCTACTTTCAGTCTGTGTGTCTTTCAATATAAAGTGAGAAAGCAGTTTATGTATGAGTCTTGTATTCTTATCCGTTCAGCCACCGTATGTCTTTGGATTGGAACATTTAATGCATTTACATTTAAAGTAATTGTTAAGTGAGGGAATTAGAAAGCACAAATTGGTATTCACAATATTGCCATGGAGATATGCTAAGACAGTTTTGGGGATTATAATCAATAATGTTGTAAAGATTTTGTAGGGTGTCAAATGAGCACTTGTCTTATTAAGGAGACCATTTCATGGACGGTGTAGATGCCTGACCACAGCACTGTACACCTGAAGCTGAAACTGAATAATATTGAATGTCAACTATAATTTAATATGTATGTAGTCACAGGATATGGAGTACAGCATAAGGAATAGTCAATGGAATTGTAACAGTTATATACAATGTTAGAGGGGTACTAGATTGAGAGAGGGGGGTTATCACTTTGTGAGAGGTGTAAATGTCTAACTATTACATTGTTTTGTATACCTGAAACTAATAAAAAAAATAAAGTAATTATTGATAGATATGTAGTTATTCCCATTTTGTTATTCATATATATGAATGTATACAGAGGATGACAAAAAATGTATACACATTTTTAAAAAGAAAAAAACTATTTTTTTAAAAATTTTATTTTGAGTGTGTTTTTCCAGGACCCATCAGCTCCAAGTCAAGTAGTTGTTTTAATCTAGTTGTGGAGGGCGCAGCTCGCACTGGCCCATGCAGGGATCGAACCAGCAACTCTGGTGTTACTAGCATCAGGCTCTAATTAATTGAGCTAACTGGCCACCTCAAGGAAAAACCTATTGAAATTGTAATACTCAATATATACCAATAACAAAAGATGAATACAAGTCACATTTGACTTCTGCAACTACAACAGGTGCTCAAAGTGGTTATCATCAGCATCCAGACACTTCTGATGACGGCGAACTACTGCTTAAGCAATGTTGACCAAAGTGTCCACTTGCATACTTTTTTTGGCACCCCTGGTATTAAGGAAGAAACTCTAAGATTCCTTATAATACGAATTTGGTGGTGATTAACTCCTTTAGATTTTTATTGTCTGGAAAGATCTTTATCTCTCCTTCAATTCTAAGTAATACTTTTCATGGGTGGAGTAATCTTGGTTTAGGTCCTTGCTTTTCATCACTTTGAATATTTCCTGCCAATCCCTTCTTGCCTGGAAAGTTTCTGTTGAGAAATCTCCTGACAGTCTTAGGGGAGTTCCCTTGCAGGTAACTAACTGCTCTTCTCTTGCTGTTTTTAAGATTTTTTTCTTTGTCTTTAACCTTTGGCATTTTAGTTATGATGTGTCTTGGTGCGGGCCTCATTGGGCTCATCTTGCTTGGGACTCTGCACTTCCTGGGCTTTTACGTCCATTTCCTTCACCAAGTTAGGCAAGTTTTCTGTCATTATTTCTTCAAACAGTTTTTCAATCCCTTGCTCTCTCTCTTCTCTTCTGGTACACCTACAATGCGAATGTTGGTAGCTTGATGTCACAGAGGCCCCATAAATTATCCTCATTTGTTTTTGGATTTATTTTTCTTTTTGCTGTTCTGTTTGAGTGTTTTCTGCTACCTTATCTTCTAAATCGCTGATTTGGTCCTCTGCTTCTTCTAATCTACAGTTGTTTCCCTCTAATGTATTCTTCATTTCAGTTATTGTATTCTTTATTTCTGACTTTATTTCTATTTTATATTTTGTATTTCCATTTTTATGTTTCCTATCCCTCTGTTAGTGTTCTCCCAGAGATCACTGAGCATTCTTATAACCCGTGTTTTGAACTCGGTATCTGGTAGATTACTTTTCATTTTGTTTAGTTATTTTTCTAGAGCTTTGTTCTGTTCTTTCATTTGGGACATGTTTCTTTGTCTCCCCATTTTGGCTCCCTCCCGGTGTTTGTTTCTATGTATTAGGTAGGCCTGCTATGCCTCCCACTCTTAGTAGAGTTGCCTTATGTAATGGGTGTCCAGTGAGGCCCATTGGTACCGTCTCTCTGGTCACCAGAGCTAGGTTCTCCAAGTGTGTCCCTTAGTTGAGCTTTGGTTGCTGTTTGCATATCAGTGGATGGGATTGACCTTTGGGCTCATTGGTTTTGAGGACTAGCAATGACTACAGTGGAGGAGTTATGGTGCAGGGGCTGACACTATGGAACAGGATTTGCTTTAACAGGGTTCTGGTGATTGCCCAGTGTGACCTTTGGGTGTGTTGTCCTTGGAGGCAGCCAGGTGATGCTCCAGCTTGGTCCAAAGCTACCCACTGTGCGTGCCAGTCCCGGAGCGTCTTGGAAGAGGATCTGTTCCAGGCCAAGTTCAGCCACAACTTGTACCATTCCCAGGACCACCTAGCATGAGCCACAAAGCAATCTGCAGATGGCTGCCACCTGCCTGCACTGTGCTTGGAGGTGCCTTGAGAGGCCAAGCCATGAAGCAAGGCCAAATATTGCTAGTGCCAGGCTTAGGGCTGTATGGAAAAGCCGCTGGAAGCAGCTTGGGTGGGCCTGCAAGTTGGGTGTGGCAGGGTCTCAGAATCACCATGGTGGGCTGAATAAATGGTGTTAGCCAGATTGATGGAGACTGATATGGTGGCTGCCTGCATCTGTGCACATAGAAGGGAGCGGTATCAACAAAGAAAAAATGGCTTCCCTCAGCTCCTATGTCCAGAGAATGCTGTCCCTCCAGCCCTTGATCTGCAGCCAGACACCTCAGTTCCACCCCATATGTCCCTGGCATCTCTTGAGCTGTTGTCCCAGGGCTTGAGTTCAGAGCCACTAAGTCTATCAGTGCATAAGGCCCTTTAAGAGGAGCACCTGGGACTGCAGCCACACTCCTTCTCCCTCAGCCACAATCTCCGCTGGTTTTCACAACTAGAAGTTATAGGGACTTCTCTCCCAGGCAATGGAACCCTGGACTGGGGAGCCTAGAATAAGGCTAGGACCCCTTGCTTCTCTGGGGGGAGGGACGTTCATAGCTGATATATACCTCCCTAATTTTTTTTAAAGATTTTATTGGGGAAAGAGAACAGGACTTTATTGGGGAACAGTGTGTACTTCCAGGACTTTTTTCCAAGTCAAGTTGTTGACCTTTCAATCTTAGTTGTGGAGGGTGCAGCTCAGCTCCAGGTTCAGTTGCCGTTGCTAGTTGCAGGGGGCGCAGCCCACCATCCCTTGCAGGAGTTGAGGAATTGAACTGGCAACCTTGTGGTTAAGAGGACGCAGTCCAACCAACTGAGCCATCCAGGAGCTCAGCGGCATCTCAGCTCAAGGTACCGTGTTCAATCTTAGTTGCAAGGGGCACTGCCCACCATCCCTTGCAGGACTCGAGGAATTGAACCAGCAACCTTGTGGTTGAGAGCCCACTGGCCCATGTGGGAATCGAACCCACAGCCTTTGGAGTTAGGAGCACGGAGCTCCAACCGCCTGAGCCACTGGGCCGGCCCCCTATACCTCCTTATTTTTAATGGCCCCATGAAGTTGTGGCCAAGCCCATTCCGTGTTTCTGTTCCTCCTACCAGTCTCGAGGTGGTTTCTGTATGTCCTTAGTCGTAGGGCTTCTGTTCAGCTAGACTTCAGACAATTCTCAATAATGGTTGTTCTGTCATTTAGTTGTAATTTTGATGTGATCATGAGAGGAGACAAGTACAGCATTTACCTACTTCACCATCTTGATTGGAAATCATCATTATTATTTTTTAATAATAGTTTAATTTAATTTTTAAATTATAATTGACATTTAACAGGGGATCACTTTGCAAATTATATAAATGTCTAATCACTATGCTGTACACCTAAAACTAATGTAATATTGAACGTATTTATCTTTTTTAACTCAGCTTTTTCTATATTTATTTGACCATGGAGCACTTCCTTTCATGTAATAGCTAATAATGTATTATGAAATTGCCATTCTATGGATTTTAGCTATAGATGAAGAAGAACTTTCCAAAGGACATGAAAATATTTTTGAAGCCACTTCAAAATTTTGTGGGGGTTGGTACTTTGTAGCAGATTTGTGACTTCATTTATCTTATCTGTGCAGGAATGTAACTTACTTTATTTCTCTATAACTGATCTCAACCTGCTTTTGAGCCCCCATTTCCACGGATGGGGAAAATTACTAAGCCTTGGCTCTTTAAGTTGACAAAGTATCACTGGTTTAAAACTTAATCTCTTTTGGATAATTAATTACTCATTTGCTTCTGCATTTCAGATCAGTCCATTCAAAGTTCAATGTCAGGGCTGCTCTCGACTCTCAAGAATTTTCCCCCATACTCTTCCTCATCTTCCTCCCTTTTTCCTCCTCCTCCTCCTCCTGGTCTTCCTCCTTTTCCTTCCTCTTCACTTTTTCCTCCTCTCCTCTTTCCCCTTACTCTTCCCCTTCTCACTTCTTTTCCTCTTCTTTTGCCTCCTTTCTCTTGAAGACTGTGCCCTTTTAGAGGAAGCAACTCCCTTATACAATTAGGTGCTTTATCATATTGCATGCCGGAGCAGAATGTGTCATTGTGAGACCACTGTAATTATCATAAGCATGTGGGGAAATCATGTTAATTAAAATTTCTTTTCCTGTTGGGAAAAGTACAACTTAGAGCTAAAATAACTGAGAGTGGGTGACTTGACACTCTCATTGTTCCAGGTAACTATAAAAAATAATAATTTTATTTATTAACAGACTTAAATGTGAAAGCCCCATGTGGCATATGGGATATAGAACAAACCCCAGCACATTGAGTATTTCATGGATATCAGCATAATGCCATGCCATTGCAGGCAAGTTAACAAACACAGCATTTTAAATTATTTTTCATTTTTTTTGTAGGAAACTGATCCAATTTATTTATAAAGCTGGTGAAAAGTCCCGTATATCTCAGATGACAGCAGATTGAAAAATAGGTAAAGTAGCTGAATTTTTGGTATAAAGACAAGTTAAATTAACCCACAGGAAACTGTTATTTATGTGATGCGGTGTCTGACTTCATTATTCTGTAAAATACCATATCTGCTTTTTAAGATTTTCATTAAAATATAGCTAACCTACAATATTATATTAGTTTCAGGTGTACACCATAATTATTCAACATTAATATAACTAAAGAAGTGATCACCACGATAACTCCAGTAACCATCTGCCATCTTACCATACTGTCAGAATATTATTGACTATATTCCCTATGTTGTACATGGTGGCCCCATGACTTGTTTTATACCTGAAAATGTAAACCTCGTATTCCCCATCACCCTTTTCACCCCCTTTTTAAAATTTTCAATTACAGTTCACAGTCACTATTATTTTATATTAATTTCAGGTGTACAGCATAGAGGTTAGACATTTATATAATTTAACATGTGATCCCCTGACTAGTCTAGTACTCACCTGGCACTATGCAGTTATTACCATATTACTCACTATATTCCCTGTGCTTTACATTACATCCCCATGACTATTTTGTAGCTACCAGTTTGTATTTCTTAATCCCTTCACCTTTTTCGCCCTGCTCCCCAACTCCCCTCCAATCTATCACCATGATAAAACTAGTATCTATCTAACACCATTCATAGTTATTATAAAACTATTAATTATATTCCTTATGCTATACCTGACATCCCCATGACTACTTTATAACAACAAATTTGTACTTCTTAATCCCTTTCCCTTTTCACACATTCCCAATATCCTTCCCATCTGGCAACCATCAAAATGTTCCCTGTATCTATGAGTTTGTTTCTGTTTTGTTTGTTTATTTTTTTCTTTATATTTCACATAGAAATGAATCACATTGCATCTGTCTTTTTCTGTCTGCAACTCCACTCAGCACAATACCCACCAGGTCAATCCATGCCACTGCAGATGGCAAGAACCCATTCCTTTCCATGGCCGAGCAATATTCCATTGTATATATGTACCAGCTCCACTTTATCCATTCATACATTGATGGATGCCCAGGCTGCCTCCACATCGTGGCCATTGTAAACAATGCTGCAGTGAACATATGGATCCACATGTTCTCTTGAAGTAGGAATTTGGGTTTCTTCAAATAAGCACTCTGAAGTGGAATTATTGGTTTCTTTGTCTCTTGCTATAGCCTTGTCTTAAAGTCTGTTTTGTCTGGTATAAGTATTGCTACACCTTTTTAAATTTTTTGTTTCCATTTCCATGAAATATCCTTTTCCATCCCTTTACTTTCAGTCTATGTGTGTTATTTATTTATTTATTTATTTATTTATTTATTTATTAAATTTACTGGGGTTACATTGGTTAGTAAAATTATACAGGTTTCAAGTGTACATTTCTATATCATCTATGTATATATTGCATGTTCACCACCCAGAGTCAGTTTTCCTTCCATCACCACATATTTGACCCCCTTTACCATCTTCTACCATTCCCCTCCCCCCTTTAACCTCTAGTAACCACTACACTGTTGTCTATGTCTATGAGTTTTTGTTTCTTTGTTTGTTTGTCTTGTTCTTTTGTTGCTTTCAGTTTAATATTCCACATATGAGTGAAGTCATGTTTCTTGACTTTTTCTGTCTGACTTGTTTTATTTAGCATGATAATCTCAAGATCTATTCATGGTGTCACAAATGGCAGTATTTCATGCTTTTTATGGCCGAGTAATATTCCATTGTGTATACGTACTACATTTTCTTTATCCAATCATCTATCGAAGGACACTTTGGTTATTTTCATGTCTTGACCACTGTAAAGAATGCCACAATGAACATCAGAGTACATATATCTTTACAGATAAATGTTTTCAGATATTTTGGGTAGATATCCTGAAGAGGGATTTCTGGGTAATATGGTGATTCTATTCTTAACTTTTTGAGGAACCTCCACACTGTTTTTCATAGAGACTGTACCAATTTACATTCCCACCAACAGTGTGTAAGGGTTCTTTTTTTTCCACAGCCTCTCCAACACTTGTTATTACTAGTCTTATTGATCTGCCTGTGTGTTTTAATCTGAAATAAGTCTCTTATAGACAGCATATAAGGGTCTTGTTTTCTCATCCATTCAGCCACGTTAGCTTTTGGTTGGAGCACTTAATCCATTTACATTACAAATAATTGATGGGGGTGACCTCATAGGAATGGCGGTAGCGGGGTGCACATTTTGAGTTCTCCTCTGGATGTTATCACAAACGGGACATCTATAACCCATCAAAGGACTCTCTGTTCATCACATAGAACAGCTAAGAGACTCATGCAAGGATTACTTGAAGGTGGGCAAATTGGGCGAGTAGGGGAAAAGGGAAGTGAGCAGAGTGGAGACAAGGCCTGCAACTGCGGCTGTGGAAATGCAGTCTGCACCTGTGGCTGTGGGGACGCGGCCGCATCTGCGGCTGTGGAAACGCGGCAGGCATGCGCAGCTGCAGAGATGCAGGGGATCCCAGGATGGAACAGAGAACACAAAAGCCAGGAAGTGGGCTCTTTCCCTGCATCCCACAGCTGATCTCTCCTGCTGAGGTGGCAGCATATCCAGCATTTGAGGCAATAACCTCAGCTGAGACGTCCAATTGGGCCCTAGGCCAGACAAAGGACACAAACTCCATACCTGGTCCCCTCGCCCCGCTCTTCCAATTCTACTCCCGCCCTTCCAGACACTTAAACTGCCCCTGAACTGAGGAGTCATGTCAGATTACAGAGGAGCCTTAGTGCGCAGGCTCTGGGAAGACTGGCGTGCAGCTCTGACCCAGGGAAGAGGCTGGGAAGAGTGTGATTTTCACTGGGCTAGGAGAGACTCCTCCACTCCCAGCCACCACCTTTTCTGGCCTGGGAGAGAGAAGACCCCTCCATCCCCAGCCCCCACCCTTTCTGGTCTACCTAGGGACTGACAAATGCAACTGAGGAGGCACTCCCAGAGATCAGCAGTAAGCAGCAGATGCAGCTCTGGGCTTTCAGCAACTCAGAAGTCTCCCACCCACCACACACACACACACACACACACACACACACACACACACGGAAGAAGTGCCCTATGACTCAGGAGAACTGAACACAGGGCTGGTGGTGCTACTCTCAGTGTACATAGGTGCAGGCAAGGAAAGAAACAGCACTGACATTGTAGAAACTACCATCCAGACACCTCAGCCCAACGCATCTAAATCTACAATCCCAATGTCACTCTGGGCACCAGGCCACCGGCTCTCGCTGCACAATACGCAGGGGACTCTTTGGTACAGCAGAGGACAACCTGGAGATTACTTGGTGGGCTTAAGCCAAGACTGGCACTGCTTTTGGCTTTGTTTTGTTTTGTTTTGTTTTGTCTTTATATCTTTGATTTCTTTGCCTGTGTTGAGTGGGGGTTGTCAGTTGTTTTTACACGTGAATGTATTTGATTTTTTCTTTGCTGTTGTTGTTGTTGTTGTGCTTGGTGATTTGCTTTGTTCTGAAATTGCCCTACCAGGGCCCAGCTTAAGAGGCACAAGATTCAACATACCCAGAGGCCAATTCCAGACCAAATCAGAGTACTACTGGGTTTGACCTACAAGTGACACACCCAGAGGGAATTCTCTACAGGCACAAAAGCCTGTAGAGGGAAAACCACATTTAAGTGGCCAACCCTCACGAAGCAGAACACCCTGCAGTGGGCAGAGCCAAGTCTCACAACTAGTCAGCCTGGGAGTTAACCCCACCTACTCACCAGTGAAAAGCAATTAAAGATCTTCTTTAACAGGACAATATACACAACACAAGAGTCACCTTTGGAGCACACACACAGGAGAAGAACGAAGTAGTGCAAGTCAAAGGACACATACTACATAAGATAACCCAGCAAGAACTAAGAACTCTAGGGGATCTACCTAATACATCAAAGCAAACACAGAGAGTCAACCAGAATGGGGAAACAAAGAAACATGTCCCAAATAAAAGAGCAGAAGAAACCTCCAGAAATGGAACCAAATGAAACAGAGGTAACCAACATATCAGAGACAGAGTTCAGAACACTGATGATAGGAATGTTTAAGGAGCTTAGAGACTACATAAAGAAGGATGTAGAAATCATAATGAAGAACCAGTTAGAACTAAAGAACACAATTACCAAAATAAAGAACTCCCTTGAAGGAATTAACAGCAGGTTAGATGAAGCAGAAGTTCCAATCAGCGACTTAGAAGACAAGTTAGCAGAGATCACCCAAACAGAACAACAGAAAGAAAAAAAGAATAAAACACAATGAAGGTGGTTTAAGAGACCTATGGGATAACATCAAGGGCAAGAACATGCGCATTATAGGAATACCAGAAGGCAAAGAAAGGAAGCAAGGGATTGAGAACATATTTGAAGTATTAATGTCCAAAAACTTTTTTAACCTGATGAAGTAAACCAACATACAAGTCCAGTAAGTGTAGAGAGTTCCAACCAGGAAAAACCCAAACAGGTCCACACCAAGATACAGTATAGTTAAAATGGCAAAGGTTAAAGACAAAGAGAGAATCCTTAAAGTAGCAAGAGAAAGACAAATGGTTACATATAAGGGCACTCCCATAAGAATATCAAATGATTTTTCTACAAAAATATTGAAGGCCAGGAGGGACTGGCAGGAGATACTCAAAGTGATGGAAAACAAAAGCCTACAACCTAGATTGTTTATCCAGCAAGGCTATCATTTAAAGTTGATGGAAAGATAAAGAGCTTCCCAGAAAAGAATAAGCTAAAGGAATTTATTACCACCAAGCCAGCATTGCAAGAAATACTAAAAGGACTTCTGTAAATAAAAGAAAGATGAAAACAATCAAACTACAAATTTAAAAATGGCAATAATTATGGACGTATCAATAATCACTTTCAATGTAAACGGATTTAATGCTCCAATCAAAAGACATAGGAGGGCTGAGTGGATAAGAAAGCAAGACCCTTGTATATGCTGTATACAAGAGACTCACCTCAGATCAAAAGACACACACAGGCTGAAAGTGAAGGGTTGGAGTAAGATATTTCATGCAAATGGAAATGAGAAGAAAGCTGGAGTTGCAATACTTATATCTGATAAAATAGACTTTAAAATGAAGAACATATTAAAAGATAAAGATGGGCATTATATAATAATAAAGGGATCGATCTGACAAGAGGACATAACCCTAGTAAACATCTATGCATCCAACATAGGAGAACCTAAATATATAAAACAGGTACTGACTGACATAAAGACAGAGATCAACAGTAACACTATCATAGTAGGGGACTTCAACACACCTCTGACAACAAGGGACAGGTCTTCCAGACAGAAAATCAATATGGAAACAACAGCCTTAAATGATACATTGGACCACTTGGATTTAATTGATATTTTCGGAGCATTTCACCCAAGTGCTGCAAAATACACGTTTTTCTCAAGTGCACATGGAACATTTTCCAAGATAGACCATATGTTGGGCCACAAAACAAGTCTTGAGAAATTTTAAAAAATTGAATTCATACCAATTGTCTTCTCTGATCACAGTGCTATGAAATTAGAAATGAACTACAGGAAAAAATCTGGAAGACACACCAATTCATGGAGGCTGAACAACTTATTACTAAATAATGAATGGGTCAAGCAAGAGATCAAGAAAGAAATCAAAAGATATCTCAAGACAAACAAAAATGAAAACACAACGAGCCAAAATCTATGGGATGCCGCAAAAGGAGTCCCAAGAGGGAAATTCATAACATTGCAGGCCTACCTAAAGAAACAAGAAACATCACTAATCAACAGTTTATCTTCATACTTAAGTGATCTGGAAAAAGAACAGCAAAATAAGCCCAAAGGGAGTACAAGGAAGGAGATAATAAAGATCAGAGTGGAAATAAATGAAATAGAAACCAAAAAAACAATACAAAAGATCAATGAATCCAAGAGTTGGTTCTTAGAGAAGATAAACAAAATCGACAAACCTTTAGCCAGACTCACTAAAAAAAAGAGAGAGGACCCAAATTAATAAAATCAGAAATGAAAGAGGAGAAGTGACGACACCGAAGAAATACAAAAAAATTTAAGAAATTACTATGAGCAACTATATGCCAACAAATTTGACACTCTGGAAGAAATGGACAAATTTCTAGAGGCGTACCACCTTCCAAGGCTAACTCAAGAAGAAACACAAAACCTGAATAGACTGATTACTACCAGGGAAATTGAATCAGTAATCAACAATCTCCCAACAATCAAAAGCCCTGGACCAGATGGCTTTACAGGTGAATTTTACAAAATGTTCAAAAAAGAATTATCACCTATTCTCTTCAAGCTCTTCCAAAAAATCCAGAAGGAGGGAAGACTCCCAAACACATTTTACGAAGCCACTGTCACCCTGATCCCAAAATTAGGCAAAGACACCACAAAAAAAGAAAACTACAGGCCGATATCTCTAATGAACATAGATGCAAAACTCAACAAAATATTAGCAAACAGAATTCAGCAATACGTTAAAAAGATCATATACCATGATCAAGTGGGATTCATACCTGGTATGCAAGGGTGGTTCAACATCCGCAAATCAATTAATGTGATACACCACATTAACAAAATGAAAAATAAAAATCATATGATCATATCAATAGATGCAGAAAAAGCATTTGATAAAATCCAGGAGGCATTTATGATAAAACCCTTAAGAAAGTGGGAATAGAGAGATCATATCTCAACATAATAAAAGCCATATATGATAAACCCACAGCTAACATCATACTCAATGGGGAAAAGCTAAAACCATTCCACTTATGATCAGGAACAAGGCAAGGTTGTCCACTTTCTCCACTTCTATTCAACATAGTGCTGGAAGTTCTAGCCACAGCAATCAGACAAGAAAAAGAAATAACAGGCATCCAAATCGGTAAGGAGGAAGTAAAATTGTCATTATATGCAGATGATATGATACTATATAGAGAGAACCCTAAAGACTCCACCAAGAAACTATTAGAGCTGACAGATGAATTTAGTAAAGGAGCAGGACATAAAATTAATATTCAGAAATCAGTTGCATTTCTATAAACCAAAAATAAAACATCAGAAGGAGAAATTAAAAAAACAATCCCATTTACAATTGCTCCAAAGACTATAAAATCCTGGGAATAAATTTAACCAAAGAAGTAAAAGTTCTGTACTCAGAAAATTATAAGACACTGAAGAAAGAAATGAAAGAAATACAAATAGATGGAAACACATACCATGTTCATGGATAGGAAGAATTAATATAGTTAAAATGTCCATACTGCCTAAGGCAATATACATAATCAACGTAATTCCTATCAAACTACCAATAACGTTTTTCACAGAAATAGAACATATAATCCTAAAATTTATATGGGACCGTAGAAGACCCCGGATAGCCTCAGCAATCTTGAGAAATAAGAACAAAGTGGGAAGTATAACAATACCTGACATCAAATTATACTACAAGACTACAGTAATCAAAACATCATGGTACTGGCATAAAGACAGACACATAGATCAATGGAACAGATTAGAGAGTCCAGAAATAATTCCATGCCTATATGGCCATTTAATCTACGGCAATGGAAGCAAGAATGTATGGTGGGGTAAAGACAGTCTATTCAATAAATGGTGCTGTGCAGAGGTTAAGGGGGGTAGGAAGTGGGAGATGAGGGTAAGGGGGATCAAATATATGGTGATGGAAAGAGAACTGACTCTGGGTGGTGAACACACAATGGGATTTATACATGATGCAATACAGAATTGTACAACTGAAATCTATGCAATTTCACTAACAATTGTCACCCCAATAAATTTTAAAAATAAATAAATAAATAAATAAATAAATAAATAAATAAATGGTTCTGGGAAACCTGGACAGACACATGCAAATAAAATGAAGGTGGACCACCTCCTTACACCATATACAAAAATTTATTCCAAATGGCTTAAAGACTTAAGTGTAAGATCTGAAACCATAAAATTCCTAGAAGAAAATACAGGAAGAAACTTCACAGACATTAGCTGGAGTAAGATTTTTACTGCTATATCCCCTCGCCTGAGGGAAGTAAGAGAAAAAATAAACATGTGGGATTACATCAAACTAAAAAGTTTTTTCACAGCAAAGGAAACTATCAATGAAACAAAAAGGGATCCTACTGAATGGGGAAAGATATTTGCCAATGATGTATCTGATAAGGGGTTAATATCACAAATCTATAAAAAACTCACTCAACTCAACTCCAAAAAAACAAAGAACCCAATTAAAAAATGGGTAGAGGATATGAAGAGACATTTTTCTAAAAAGGACATACAGATGGCAAACAGACATGTGAAGAAATGCTCAACCTCACTAATCATCAGAGAAATGCAAATAAAACCCACAATGAGATACCATGTTACCCCAGTCAAAATGGCTATAATCAATAAATCAATAAACACGTTCTGGTGCGGATGTGGAGAACAGGGAACGCTTACACACTGTTGGTGGTATTGCAGATTGGTGCAGCCACTATGGCAAACAGTATGGAGGTATCTCAAAAGTCTGAAAATGAAACTACCTTATGATCTAGCAGTTCCACTCCTAGGTATCTATCTGGAGAAATCCAAAACTCTAATTAAAAAATCTTTATGGACTCCTATGTTTATTGCAGCATTATACACAATAGCCAAGACATGGAAACAACTGAAGTGCCCATTGGTAGATGACTGGATTAAGAAACTGTGGTACATTTATACAATTGAGTATTATGCAGCCATAAAGAAGAAAGAAATCTTACCATTTGCAACAACATGGATGGATCTAGAGATCATTATGTTGAGTGAAATAAGTCAGAGAGAGAAAGACAAATACCATATGATCTCACTTATATGTGGAATCTAAAGAAAAGAATAAGTGAATGAATTAATCAGAAACAGTTTTGGAGACATAGAGGAAAAACTGAGGGTTGCCAGGTGGGAGGGGGGTGGGGTTAAGGGGGAAGGTAAGGGGATTGGAAAACAGTCAGTAACCACAAGATTGCCACGGGGGTTTGAAATTTAATTTGGGGAACATAATCAATAATGTTGTAAGGATTTTTTAGGGTATCCGATGGACATGTCCCATTTGGGCGACCACCGTAGGTAAGATGTAGATGCCTGATCACTGCACTGTACACCTGAAGCTGAACAATAATGAATGCCAACTACAATTTTATATATATATATATATATATATATATATATATATACATATGTATATATATGTGTATATATATGTATATATTTATATGTATGTATATACTTAGAAGAAGTGGAGTACAGCATTAGGAATAGAGACAGTGGGAATGTAATGGCTCTGTGCGATGTCAGAGAGATAGTGGATGGGGGGAGGGGGGTCCACACAGAGTGAGGGATATAAATGATAAACGTCTAAGTATTACTTTGTCTTGTGCACCTGAAACTTTTTAAATAAATAATTGTTAATAGATATGTAGTTATTACCATTTTATTATTCATATTTTTGACCTTTGGTTTTGTCTTAAAGAAGTGTTTCTAATATTCCATGTAATACTTGGTTTGGTGGTGATGAAGTCCTTTAGTTTTTTCTTGTCTGGGAAGCTCTTTATCTTTCCTTGTATTTTAAATGATATCCTTGCTGGGTAGAGTAATCTTGGTTGTAGGTTCTTGCTTTTTATCACTCTGCGTATTTCATGTCAATCCCTTCTGGCCTGCAAAACTTCTGTTGAGAAATCAACTGACAGTCTTAGGGTAGCTCCCTTGTAGGTAACTAACTACTTTTCTCTTGCCGCTTTGAAGATTCTTGCTTTGTCTTTAACCTTTGGCATTTTAAGTAGGATGTGTCTTAGTGTGGGTCTCTTTGTGTTCATCTTTTTTGGGACTCAGGGCTTCCTGGGCTTGTATGTCTGTTTCTTTCTCCAGGTTAAGGAAGTTTTCTGTCATATTTCTTCAAATGGATTTTCAATTCCTTGCTTTCTCTCCTCACCTTCTTGTACCCCTATGATGCACATGTTGGTACATTTGATGTTGTCCCCAGGGCCCCTTAAACTCAATTTTTTGGATTATTTTTCCTTTTGGTGTTTTGATTGGGTGTTTTCTGCTACTTTATCTTCTAAATCACTGACTCGATCCTCTGTTGCATCTAATGTACTGTTGATTCCCTCTAATATATTCTTCATTTCAGTTATTATATTCTTTATTTGTGACTGGTTGTTTTTTATGTTTTCTATCTCCATTTTTATGTTTCTATCTCTTTTTTGACGTTTTCCCTGAGATCTGATCATATCTGTTTTATGTTCTGTGGGATTATTCAAAAAGAAAGTTAACAAATGTGATTTTTTTAAAAAAATGTTTAAGGCAACTGATTTTTTTACAAGCCAACTATTACAGAAGGTATTGAACTCATGGATTATTGGTACCTTTTCACATAATCTCCTAATCAATCCAAACCTCTTTCATCAAGTGGGGAAGAAGCTATCCACATCACTGGTGGGTATGCTTTTTGTTATTATTAGTATTCTAAAACATAATTCCCCTTTTAATAGACTCACTTTATCAACTAAAATCTAAGAGAATGTAACAATGAAAAGGTATAAAACAACTCATTTCCATGAAATTCTACAAGTTGTATAGGTTTCTGGAAAATAAATGTTCTTGCATTCACAAACTTATGCAGTTACCTGGAGGTTAAGTGTTTAAAGAAGCCCCATATGAACTGCAGGAAGAGAGAAATTTAGCATCACAGGTACCACTCACCCCCAGGTGGATTTGTCACCTGCCTAGCCAAATATTGGACAAGGATCCCAACAACTGGGATCTTCACCATCTGCCAGGAAAACAAAGACTTGAAACTGACATTCTGAGCATTGTTCTTACCTAGAACAAAGTTTAAATGTTGTTCTAAAAGCTCTGAAGTCTGAGCTGGATCTGATAATCAAAATAGAAAACGTTGACTACCAGACTTCAGGCTCAGAGCGAGCTAGACGCCCATCCCAGTTCTGCAACTGGCTGGCTCTGTGAACCTGGGTAAGTAGGGTAACCTCAGTTTTGTCATTTATAAAATGGGGATAATAAGAGTAAGTGTTTATTGTTGTGAGACCAGATTTAGGTAAGAAACACAAAGTCCTTTGCCCTTAGGAATATCTCAGTAAGTTAGCTAATGGGTGGAGGTAGAATGTAGCAAGAGAATCGCCAAATCTTATATGTGAATCTTTAATAAACTCCATAGCCCAAGGCTACTTTGGGATTATTTAGAACCAATACAAACATGAATCACTCTGAAGAAAGTCCTGGACCCCTTCCTGAGTGAGAAGGCAGTCCCAGTTCTACACATCCAAGAGGACATGAAAAGTTAATGACCCAATGGTCTCACTTTTACTGTCTCGAGAGCTTAGATTAATTCTGAACCTGGAGTCCACTCATGGGTTTAAGGTAGGAGCTGAACACTCCCTGAGTTTGATTGTAAAATTTATGTTTGTGTTTACTTTTCTTCCAGAAAAGACCCTTGGGTTTCATCAGATTTTCAAACCTGGGTGCTTTCATAACCCACCAAAAGTTAAGAAGAGCTGTTCTAGTGTCTTGAAAAATCATTTTCTTCCTCCCTAGAGACTTTATTTGAAGATACAGATTCCTTTATTATTTTCCATCCCCCACCCCAACGCTGTCTGTTCAAGCCTAGACCTATTCCCCCAGTTTTTTTCATTCTCTTTAAGTCAACTTTTCTCTCATGTCCAACCTGCCTTCTCACAAAAACCTCTCTTCAAACTGCAGCATTTTATCCTGCTATGCTTATTCTGCTCCTGTTGCTCTGGCAAATTGCTCTCTGCCGCCCCCACTTGTTCAAACTGACAGGGACCTAGGAGGATTTCTTTTCTGTGTGTAAATCACTTGGACAATCTCCACTGGGAAAATAGTTGGCCATGCCTGTGGTTCAAGAAGGCATTGTGGTGTTGCCTCACCCCTGTATGCATGTAATTACATGGCTTTATTTTCAGAACTCTAGAAGAAGCCTTTGAAATAGAGGATATTCATTCACTACTCAATGCCTGAGATTTTTATACCCAGAGAACAATCCATTTTAACATGGAAGATTCTGATCCATGTGCAAAATGTACATGGAACAAGGAGGATTATCACTCACCTACAAAGTAGTCTCAATGAAGGTTCTGAGGGTGGGTTTGGGAGAACAAGAGAAGGGAACACGAATATACTGAACTCATGAGTAGAGGCAGTAAGAAAGTAGATCCGTAAGAGTATGGTGTGGGGAGTAGAGTGAGGCAACTGAACATCAACTTCTGACTTTCCACTTTTTCACAGGGTTCATTTGGATCTGACCCATCATTATAAGCATGTTGTAATCACAAGTGTTTCCTGCTTTGTCCCTTCACTTTATCCCTAGCAACAAGGGGCAGGAGGAAGAACAAGGGGTCACTCTTTGACTCCAGTTCTAGCTGTTTTGCTGAGGACAGAGGGGAAGGAGGAATGAACTCATGTTTATTGAGAGCCTGCTCTCTTCCAGTTACCAAGAATGTCCATATTGCATAAGCATTAGTTGTTGGAGAGGGTCGAAATAACTCACAGAGCAGAACCACGACATGCTGCAAAAGAAGAGAATCTAAGTTAAAAGAAAGGAGTTAGTGAGAACCAGCCAAAAGGTCTGAAGTGAGCCCACTTTACCATCCTGTCCCATTAATTAGTATCTCCCTTCAACATATGTGGAAGCTGAAAATCAGGGTAATTGACTCCCTGAATATCCCACAGCTAGTTTATGGTAGAGCTGGGTTTGGGTTCTCTTCTGTCCAAGAGAAGCCACACACCCTTCTTGTACCAACATGGCATGAAAAAAAGAGAGCAAAGGGGGATGGATGTGTGACTTTGGTCGGTCATATCTGTAGATGGACATCAGGTATTAAATTATGAGGACCTGTATTTCTAGAGGAAGTCAATAACAAGGGAAATACCATAGGGTATAGTGTCCCATTCCTCCTTTGCAGCTGTCAACATGGAAAAAAAGAAAAAAAGAGAGAGAAGAGAAAGAAAGAAATTAAGTCAGCTGAAAGGCATACATTCTGGAGAGCTTGAAAGGTAAAAATGATAATCTAATTTGGAATTTATCTTAATGAGCAAGACTCAATCAATGGAAAGTGGCAGAAGGGATAATTTAAAGTTCACATTTCCTTCTTGTTTCTTTGTATAAAAGAGAACCCACTTTTTGATCACTTTTTACTCAGCTGTAATATTCTGCTGCATAAAAAAGATTGAACACCAAATACCACATTAATATGTTATTGGCATCTTTCTTTTTTCATATCCTGCATGTTGATTGTAAAACCATCCACAGAGACTGATAGCTGTAATATATTACAGTTTCTCAACTTCAAACTAATTTCATAACAGCACAGTACAGCCAGATATACTCTGCTCCAAGAAGTAACTCAAAGTAAGTAATATTCTTTTTCTTTGCTCTTTTGAAACCCTGGGTCTTTTTTTTATTATTATTATTATTATTATTATTATTATTATTATTATTAGATAATCTATCTAGACTTTACCTCCTTTTTATCTATTACCTGCTTCAGTAATTATCACCTCCTCTGAAATGTCCAATACTCTACCAGATAGATGGAGTGCCTCTCTGTATGTGCCCCCAGGGCAACCTGCACAAAGCATAGTATGAGCAGGGTAATTGTGTGTGAGCTGTGAAACCCATGTCTCCAAAATTCCCTTTTTACATCCAGAGTTCCAGCTTGAATCAGTGGGCCCATGTAGGCACAGCCTAAGCCAATCACCACATGAAGGAACTAGTCAAGGTGATGTCCAATGACTATAAGAGCATTAGTCCTTCTGTCCCCTAGCCCAAGCTTTCTTATCTGAGGAGAGAAGGTAAGAGCACTCTGTTTCTTTTTCTCCATCACTTTGGGCAAGGGGTTGTAAATAAAGGGACCTAGCACCTTCTTCTCTCACCTGAGTCTTAGGATTCCACTAGCTGCCACAATCAAAGGATCAAAGACAGATCCCACTCTTCCATCTCTTTTCGCTAGAGCTCTGCTATTCAGTGGTAGCTACTAACCACATGTGGCCATGTAAATTTAACTTACTTAAAATTAAATTGAATAAAAATGACTTGTAATTAAGTTGGATTAAAATTTAATTCCTCAGTTACACTAGCCACATTTCAAGTGCTCAGTAGCCACAGGTAGCTAGAGGCTATGATTTCAGAAAGTGCAGATGAAGAATATTTCCATTGTCACAGAAAGTTCTCTGACAGCTCTGCTCTGAACCCCAACTGATGCCAATATTTAATTTATGTATTTACTCATTAGATGCCTATCTTGAAGGGGGACCAGCATATTGATTAGTTGCTGTGAGAAGGAAAGACATTTCAGGATGGAATTTGCAGGGACAAATGTTTATTGTTTTGGTATGGTACAATCCTCTATGAAGAGAACATCTTTAAATCGCTGGTTTTCTGCAGCAGTCTCAATTTTATAGGCACATCCAGAAAGAAAGAACTTAGGGTAGTCTTTAAAAATCTCTAATACAAAAAAGAAAAAAAAACCTCTAATACAATCATATACAACCATATAAAGTAAAATTAAAAATGAGGTAGAGATCTGTGTAACTTTACTAACAATTGTCAGCCCAATAAACTTTAATTAAAATAATAAAAAAAGAAAGAAAAATAAAAGAAAGCATAGCAAAGGAGTTTCAAAGGATATAAATGCATAATTAAATCTTTTCTCAGATTGAAATTCAGAAAATATTTTTTGGGGGAGTGTCTTAATTGTTTGATTTAGAAAATATGATCACAGAACTGTAAAAATGATTTATTATAATTAATAATAATAACAATCTAAAGTTCATATCTTGGGTTAATATTTATTTGTTAATTTAGCAAATATGTTTAAATACCTGCAATGTGTCAGGCACTCCTTTAGGCTCTTGGGATATAAGAATAAACCAACAAGGACCCCTGCCATGTAGAAGCTTATATCCTAGTGGGTGGACATAGAAAGCAAACAATAAACAGCATAAATTAGTAAATACATGGAATATTTGGGAGTGATAGGTTGCATGAAAAAAATTGAGCACAGTAAAGAACAACCACAGTGCTTGGTGGTAATATTAGTGTTTCGGGAATGGAGGGGCGTTAGGCATGCTCTCCTAGATCCTTATAAAGGTAAAATCCTTGTTATATAAGTGTACAAAATAAAGTCCAGGTTGGCCAAAATTTATATGTATATATATATATATATATATATATATATATATATGCACACATACTTCTATCATAACATTCAATTGGTAAGGACGTGGCAAGCAGGGTACTGTCACACAATATTCATGGGACTGCCTTATTGCAAGGCAATATGACAGTATCTATCACCGCTTGGTCATAGAAATTCCATTTCCAGGTTTCCGTATCAGTCAGGATAGGCAGGGTTATTTTGTAATAACAAGGAACTGCAAAATCTAGTGCCTCATAACAAAACTGTTTATTTCTATACATACACACGTTCACCAAAAGACCTGTTCCTCACAGAAGGATAAATCTCACAAACATCATGTTGAGTGAAAGAAGCCAGACACGAAAGAGTCCATACTGCATGCAGCAGGCAGAAAACTAAGATGGCCCTGCAAAATTCCTGGAGCCTGGTGTAACATACCTTTCACTAGTTATTCACTAAAACACTAATCAAGATGCTGCTATAAAGGAATTTTCCAGATTTAATTAAAGTCTCAAATCGGTAAACCTTAGGATAGGTAGGCTTGACCTAATCAAATGAGATCTTTGAAAGCACAGCATGTTTTTTG
Organism: Rhinolophus hipposideros; assembly: GCF_964194185.1. Lineage (NCBI taxonomy): Eukaryota > Metazoa > Chordata > Mammalia > Chiroptera > Rhinolophidae > Rhinolophus > Rhinolophus hipposideros. Next base: position 23,790,669 of record NC_138046.1, read on the forward strand.
CCTGCTCGTGGAAGACAGAATCAGAGAGTTGAAGCACTGGAGTGGGGTGGGGGGAACGACATGAGAGAGCTCTCTGTTGCTGGCTTTAACGTCGAGGAAGCCTTGTGACAAGGAATGTGAGTAGCCTGTAGTTGCTGAGAATGACCCCCAGTTGACAGCAAGCAAGAAAACGAGGACCTCAGTCCTGCAACTACAAGCGAATGATTTGTTTCAGAAACCAGTGAGCTTGGAAGAGGACTCAAGCTTTAAATGAGAGCTCAGCCCTGGCTATCACCTTGATTTCAGCCCTGTAAGGCCCTAAGAAGAGAATTCCGCCACACTGTGCCTGGATTTTTGACCTACAGAAACTGTGAGATGATTGATTTGTTTTAAGCTATGGAGTTTGTGGTAATTTGTTACACGACACCATAAAATTGATACACAGTATGATTAGATTTACATAAAATACAAAAGCAGGCTGATGTCTCAGAATAGTGGCCACTTTTGGGAGTTTATTGCCTAAAAAGGGGCACAAAAGAGGCTTTTGGGGTGATGGTAATGTTTCTTGATATGAGTACTGATCACGTGTGCTCGGATTGTGAAAATGCATGAAGCTTCACACTTATCCCATGTTCACACGCATATTACATTTCTATAAAATATTAGAACATACATACAAACTATATATTTTGGTTTTTTAAAAAGCCCACACAAAAGCACACTATGTATTTTTATATGTGTATTCATCCGTGCACTTGCTTACAAAAATGCCCCCAAACTACAAAACAAACTGAAAACAGTGATTACACCAGGGGAAGAGAATGGAATTGTATGGGGTCAAGAGAATGTTTGTTTTCTTTGATCATTGAACTCATAGCGCTTTCATTCATGAATTACTTGGATAATTAAAAACCTAAAGGTAGAAGAAATAATAAAGCATATGTATAAATCCAATGACTTATCTGAGAAGAGTAATTCTTGGGCAGAGTGGATACAGGCATTCACCCGGGATTTGAAGAGCAGTATGAAAGACCCAGTCATCTCTCCTGCCTTGTTCAAAAACAAGAGCTGCCCTTCCTTGGATAGCTATTCTCTGCCAGGTCCTATTAAAGAGGTGTTATATAAATTATACCTCTAATTTTTCTTGCATACCTTAAAAGCTGATTAGTATCATTTCCATCAAAGAGAGGAGGAAGCTGAGGCTCTGGAAAGCTAAGTACTTGCCTAAGGCCACATGGCTAATAAGGAGTAGGACTGAGATCCAAACCCTGGTCTGACTCCAGAGAGTGTATTCTTCCCACTACAGTTAACCTGCTCCTCCAATGGTCTTGTTGATTCTTAGGCTGGTATATATCAGGGTCTTATGATTCATTCATTCATTTTAAAACTGTGCTTTAGGGAAGGGAATGCTCTGAGTCCCTAGCACCTTGGTGGAGGTAACACCTGAGGTGTTCCTCAGGTTTCTTTCTTCTCCCTTGGGCATTAAAGCACACTTCCAGGTGAGGGTGGGAAGTCTGGAAGAGTGGGTCTGATATAGAAAGGAAGATGCTGTGTCCCACACAGGGCTGACTTGCACACTTCTCAAAGTTCCCCAGGGGTGGCTGGATGCTTAGGGTGACTCAGTCTCCTCGTGGGGGCTTAGTTCAGCCTAGCTTCATGCTGCAGGCTTTACAATGTGGATTCCAGCTTGCTCTCAAGCAAGCTGTAATGATCCCCCTGTGGAGAATATTATTAATAACATTGGTGCAAGCACTGTAGACATGGAAAGTGAAATCCAATCCCTGTCCAGGAGATTCCAGTCCTCAAGACATTAGGGCCAAGCCATCCATCGAACTGCAAAAGACTTACAATGGAGGCAGTTGACTGGAGCCTGGACTTGACTCCGGAATTCACTGAATACTGGAGAGTGAGCCCTGACACCTGACCTGCGGTAATCTCTGCAAAGGCACTCAGGTTACAGAGATAAAAGAGCAGCCTGCAGCACTGACCAAGAGCCTTTGCAGTGGGCTTCTGAGATTGGAAGGGCCGGAAAAAGACCTGCTCAGAGCATTTTACTTGGCTTTAGGGGAGTTCTTATGTTCTATTATGTGAAGAATGGTCTGTAAATATTCCTAAGAGGGACCCTTGCCTTGTCATTTCAGATTCATTTCGAGGGTATGGGGTGGGGGCGGGGGGTTGGGGGGAGGCACAATTCAGCCTGAATCTCTTACTGTCAGTTTTTAATTTGAGTATTATGCTACAAACTCTAGTGTATAATAGAGTATAAAGGAGGCTTGAAGAATAAAATAACGTCTTTATGGTGAATTTTCTATATCATACTAATTCTCCCTCGTTGTTTGACAAAGTCTGGCTATATCAGCTATCTGGTTTTTGAAGAAGTTAGTGTTGAATAAAAATTTTACTACTCAGCCATAAAAAAAGATGAAATATTGCCATTTGGAACAACATGGATAGACCTTGAGGGTATGATGCTATGTGAAATAAGTCAGATGGAAAAGGACAAAAACCATATGATTCACTCGTGTGAAATAAAAAAATGAAGAAAAACAAAAACAAACTCATAGATACAGACAACAGACTGGTGGTCAGAAGAGGGGGACATGGGGTTTGGAGAGAGTGAAATAGGTAAAGGGGGTCAAAAGTATGGTGATGGATGGAAACTATATTTTTGATGGTGAGCATACTATAGTGTATACAGATATTGAGTTATAATTTTGTACACTGAAACTTACATAGTGTTAAAAATCAACGTTACTTCAATTTAAAATTTTTTTTTAAAAAAATTCAGTTGCTATCCAACATAAAATACCTCCGTTTAGGATGTCAAGCTACAAGCATCTAATGTGGGTGATAATCCCATCTAGCCATATTTTATTTATTTATATTTTATTTAATTAAATGTATTGGGGTGACAATGGTTAGAAAAATTACATAGGTTTCAGGTGTACAATTCTGTATTACACCATCTGTATATCAAATTGTGTGCTCACCACCCAGAGTCAGTTGTCCTTCCATCACCATATATTTGACCCCCTTTACTCTCTTCTACTATCTCCCCTCTCCCTTACTTGCAGAGAGCAAAGAAAATAGTCTATTCTGTGTTCTGACTTGCGCCTTCCTGTCAAATTATTGTTGTCATCATTGTTAGTTTGCTATTGCACAGCATCTGAGCTCATTTGTCCTGAGCATCTCAGCTGGCTTAAGATTTGTCCTTGATAAGAGAGCCCCAAACTGTTCATTTCGTAATTCATTATCTGGCTGTCTTCCAGAAGACTCTGGAATGACAAATGTCAGTTTTTGCTTTGACTTGCTACCAAACCACTGGCAAGACCTGGAACTATGGAAACATTTAGAGCGAAATGTGTCTTTTATTTTGCTTCAAGGGTGTCCTGCTCTGTCTTCTCCTGCAAAAGACAGCTTATTGACTTGGTCTAACAAATTATTTGTTCTCCAATGGGGTTGTGGATGTTGACACAGATTGTGCTGTGCTTGTGAGGCCATATACTGCTCACTTGATGAAAGACTCCAAAATATCATGCACTTGGCACCCCAGATTGAGGGTGGGGTTTGCAGTGGTGGGGAGCTAGGACAATTTTTATACAACCTCATCAACAAACAAGGGTCTGGGTGTACCGAGCACAAGGAATGGTGATCAAAACAGTTCTATCAGCAAGAGGAACTTTCTGGGACCAAGACAAAAGGGACAGGTTGATTGATTGGTTTTTCCAGACTCTCCAGTGTTTGCTAGGTAACTTCTGACCACTTCAGCCCACTATGGAATGTCCTCTGAGTTTTCACTGCATTGGAGCTAGTGCACTGGAGCTAGCTAGAATCCTTGACATGTTGCCCTCCCCTTGACTACCTCGTTACATTTCTAACCCTTCAGCCCTACCAGCTGCATTCTGTCTCTTCCCATTAGGGATTTGAATATTGTCTTCTGCTTCAGCTAAAACTTCCACAAGGTATCTACTAAGGCAACTTTCCTCAGGGTTTTACCAAGTTCATTAACCCACACCCCACCCATCCCCCGCTGCTCTAATGTGGTAGCTTTCTGCATCCTAATGTCATTTGGTTAAGTATGGATTTTGAAAATATGTACATAAAAAGCAAGTCCTTTTCCAGGTTTTGCTGTCAAGCCATTAAGGGCTTTAGTAACCTTTAGTCTAGCTTTCTCTTGTTAAAAACTAATTTTCATTTTGTCTGTGACATGTATGATTTTTCTAAATGAATTTTCTCTTTTCCTGGGTTATTCTTTTAAGACATTCCCCTTCAAGCACATTTGAGTGACAAATTCTTTTCCTAGGAGCAAGTTTGGCCTTGAGGCTAGCTTCCTCCAAATCCTTCATGTTGCTTTGAGATGTAATTTTCAGCTCTTGTATTTTATTATTCAAAATTAGGACTCCCACAGAGACCAGTCAGGAGATCAGCAACGAGTGTGCTGCTCTCTTGCCAAGATCCCCAAACACCAAAACAAATGGGAGACTGTGAGCCAGGCATGGCCATTCTTCTTATTATTATCATTATTAAAACTTATCTAGGGCTTGTGTGTCAGCTGGAGGTCAGTTCTCAACTCTTTTTCCCTATCTTTCAGTTTTGACTTTACCATCCAACTCAGTAGAAGCCCAGAAGGCTTATTTTCAAGTTTCTGTCTTACTCATGTGATCTAAAAAAGTTTGTTCCTCAATTAAATCCTTATGCTTTTCTGACTCAGCTACTAGCTGGAGGGTCATCTTCGGTAGTGCGTTTTTGTCCAACAAAAAGGCTAGAGAGAATGAGGCCCCTCCCCAGCTCTTCTCACTAGTTACAGTAGCTTATCACAGAAAGCTTCTGCTGGGATGGGCCTTAGGATCATCTAATGCAGCCCCTCACTTTAACAAGGTCAACAACTGAATTCCACAGATGTCAAGCAACTGGCCCAGGACCACCCAGTGAGCTAGAGGCAAAACTGAGACCCCCACATTGTTTTCGTGGCATCCAGCTTAGCATTCTTTCTACTCTGCCACTGTGAGCTGGTGCTGCTGCCGGCTCCGGGCTCAGTGGACCGATGGGCTTGCCCAGCTCTGGTTGTTCATGCAGGACGAATGCAAAACTGACCCTGTTTTTCAATCTGCCTGCTGTGCTTTGATCAGCTGATCAGATTGAAACTGCTCTGGCCAGATCAACCAGAAGTGAATGGAGCTGAAAATCAGTGTATAGTTTAGAGTGGGGCTGGCCTTGTGACCTCTATACTTATAATTCTCCTCTACTGTCCACCTCAGCTTTCCATGCATCTCTTCCACTGCCTTGTTATATGTTTCAGAGTATTTCACTGCAGTGATCGTTCATCCGGGTAAACATTGCCCTCATCCGCCTACCTTGTAGATGTCTCCTGGGAGGGTTTATGTGTACATGTCCCACTCCCCAGTGTGATTGAATGGATCAGAGGCTTTCCTCCCCTACAGGACACCAACCAGGAGAGCACTGGAACAGTGTGGAGGGAGGGTGAGAAAAGAGAGCAGATAAAGAAATGAGATGGGGGTAAAGCCAGTCTAGGTCATAGCCAGCCACCTGTCATGAAGTATGATATGTTCCTATTGTGGTAAATATAACAAAGAGCTCAAACCAAAGCTATTCAGAGTCCAAAGGGAAGAGAAATGAACAATTACAGAAGGCCTACTTTCCCAGTAACTAGACTAAGTGCTCTCACTAGATTTTAGTTAACTCATATGACAATCCAATGAGGTATCAATCATTAGCCTCATTTTCATGGATGAGAAAACAGGCCCTGAGAGCTCAGAGAGCCCTAACTAAATCCCAGGGTGATGGGCTCTTCAAACCTATGCTGTCTCCTTTTTTTTTTTTTTTTTAAGTGCTCGCTTTGGCAGCACATATACTAAAACAAAACAAAACAAAAACATTTGAGATTGGATTTTTTTTTTTTTACTATACCCCTATACCAGCTTTTTGAAGGTAGCTGGCCATGCTATTTTATAAGAGCAGAAACTGATGCCAAAGAAGCGAAGTGACTGTCACAGGAGCAGAGTCTGGTCTGCTGCCTATGATCACCAGGCCTTGGGTTACCATAACTTTAAGAGCCCTGCATGAACTGACTCTTCCATTCACTGTCAGCAAAAAGTGGGAGTTTCGCTGTTAGTGAAGTGGTGGGAATCCCTCATCAGGAGAAGGGAAGTCCCTGGTATATATGTTCAGTCTTCCATGAACCCCATTCCTGGTCTTATCTTGCCTTTGCATCAGACATCTGTTTGGTATACACAGCACCCCGTTTTATCCTCCTCTTTTAATTCCTCGAGCCTCATGTTTTGTAAGGCTAAACAAATGAAAGTCAGTGTTTTGTGTGTGTGGGGATGACTGTTGAGAGTGACATGTATATAACAAACCAACTTGTTTGTAATATTCAAGCTTGAATTTCAGAGCAGTGCTTTCATTAAATACTGTTGCTCATTCAGTTTGGAGAGACTCATAAAAACAGAAACAGATTGACTCAATACTTTGCATGCCTTCAATCATTGTGACAAAAATTGCCTATTATTGAGAGTATGAACGTTTTCTAAAAAAATTAGTGACAGCTAGAAAGACAGGGCTGAGCATACTGCTCAGGATAAGGAGGAAAACATATTTTGTTAGTGTTTTATGCCAAACTATAATGAGTGCCAGCACTTTCTTTGACATGAAGTTTTTAGTGTTTCTATTCCAATTTGAACAGGGGACCCTGCTGACACCCCTGTAATATAGGCCCAGAATAAGTTCAACTGCTGGTTGCCTGGTGGGACCCAAAAATGTGTGTCACAGAAAGCATTGAGGACTAGGCCTACGGCTTTCCCCTTTCATGAGGCACTGAGGGTTTGGCAGCACTATAGCCCTTGAAAAAAACAAGAAAGTAGGTGCCTTAGAATGTGATTTCAGGAAAGTGCCCTTTGAAAGTGCCCATAATTTCAATTTTGCCTTCTTACAAAAAGGGAAACTAAGCCCAAGAACTCCAACAAAGTGGCTTCTTCATAGTCAGACAAGGTCTCATTAGTGGCAGAGTCAAGATAAGAATCCAGGTATCCGGACTCCCAGGCTGGTGCTCTTTCAAGTATCTGCTGCTGTCCTCACAGACTTCAGTGACCAAATGGAAGTCGGGAAGTATAATGCTTAGTATGCAAGCCAGAGTGACCTTCATGCTCACTCCCAGAATCATCAACCTTTTGTGGAAGCCATGGAAGGATGGTTCTGGAAAAATAATGAAACATACCACACTGCAGATACAACCAGAAGCCCTGCTCAGACGGCAGAGTCCTCCTCATCTTCCAAGTACTGAATCCCAAACATATACACAGCAACTCAGGTGGGTCTAAGAAATGAGGAGATGGAAAGCCAGAGTGCTGACAGTTCAGCCAGTTCTCTACTTTTGCATCCCACACCCATCTCCAAAATAGGTCTGATTTCTGAGTGCCAGGACCTTTGTTATTCAGTTCCCGAAAGGAATCAGCTCCTCGGAGGTGGGCCCAGCCCAGGATTACAAGAAGACTTGGAACTTCCTGCCCAGGCAGTAGGCCTGTCTTTAGGAAAATGTGGCTCTTGGGACACACAAGAAATCCCTCTTAGCAGGGAGCATCTTCACCCCAAAAGGGGTCCTCTGAGACTGTTGGGAACCCTGCTCCCCCCAAAGACAGGTTTCTTCCATTTTTAAGAGCCCTGATATATGAAATCTACCATGAGAGAATCATTTCTTTGTTTTCCATAACAGCATGGAGGAAAGGTTTGTAAATGCAAACATCCTCCAGCAGGCTGTTGTATGTATTCACACTAGAATGTTAGTGACATATTAAATCTCAGAAACGACTTTATAGCCCCATTTTGTCCCTTCTTTTGCTCTACAACTACCAACCTGACTGCCTCTTTCTCTGAAAGTCGGACTATAAGTGTGTGTGCACACACGTGTGCATGTGTTCCTTTTCACCACCTAAATGAGTAAATCCTGATTTTTCTCTGTACTGGTTACCACCCCCGCACCCCCACCCAAGGCACTTTCCCATGTTCCAATCTCACTAATCTCTTAGAGTAGAATCTCCAGTTAGTTTCTGGGTGCATGAATGCGTGACTCATCTGCTCTAGAAGTGTTTTCCTGGGGCCCCAATTAATGCCATTATAATGGCTTAATGGCAGAAAGGTCCTCATATGGCAACCAGAGAATCACCTACTGGATGACTAAAGAGGTTGACTGTGCGGGTGGCCAAGGAGAAGGTAAAGACAGCTGGCGAGCCGAGCTCCTGGGCCACCTCCATGGCTTCCCATTTCCCTGGCTCATACCCTCACTGCCCTCATGGGGGGCAAGCATGTCCCACAAGCCTGAGGGTAAAGGGAGCTCTCAGGACAGCCAAGGGGTCTATTGTGTAAGTTTCTGCACTTTGCTCCTTAGTACAAGTTCATCAATCAATGTTCCCCTGGAGCCCCAGAACAGGTAGAATGCCTGAAATGCAGGATTCCCAAGGCTCCCTCACGCCTGCAGCTGGACAAAGGTACCCTCACTGTCCCCAGTAGGTTTGGGAGCACCTGGAAGGGCTGGGGAAGTCTGAGGAGAGCTAAGGGCAGGGACACAGCTGTGAAATTGCCCAACAAGGGGCCCTGCCTTAATTGGCCTGGACTCTGTCGGCACATCCAAGCTTAGAGTAGCAGGTAAATAAAACCTCACATTAGGAATTGCCCTCATTTGTTTCCTCATTTTCAGTTACCGGGATGGTCAAAAAGGTGGAGTTAGTCCTATTTTACAAGAGAGGAGATGGAAACTCAGGAGGGGCAAGTGATTATCCCGTGGCTGACCAGCAAAGAACTGATAGCTTTTCAGGACTGAGACCAGTGCTTGCTGCTTCCTTGTACAGGAGGGATGGAGCAGAGCTCAGCGAGAGAGCAAGTGTTCTGAAGGAGATACAGGGAGAGCCTGTCTTTGGAGGGACTTGCTCCCACACCAGAACTCTTTACCCCACCGCCAGCACCAACAGGACTGTTCTGAAAAACTGCGGCCACCCAGGGGCCACTTCTGCAGCAGTGGGACTGAACAGAGTGGGCATTCATTCACGGAAACACCAGTTCCCTATACACAGCAAGCTCCACCTGATGAATCAAATGGGAACAGTCTGAGCACTGAGTTCCTGGGGACCTTACCCTGAAGGGACATCCCCTTCTTTCCTTGCTAATTCCTGGTCCTGCAGGTGAAAAGAGCCTTTTGGACACCGGAGCTTGAGGATGGTCTGCACCTATTTATTAGAATGAGATGGTGCCAGGGAGTGGGTGGATGTTGCTTGGTTTCTTGGGTTTAAGCCATGGGGCTCTGCTGTGTGACATGGGGCACATCCCTTCCCCCTCTGGGCCTGTTTTCCTCATTTATCACATCACCTTGGATTAGATAGCCTCACTCTGATGTAGTATTTATAGCCACATATCTTTCCTCCAACAAACCTTATATAAGAGAAGCCTTCCTGTAGGCATGGGGCTTGATGCTGGGGATTCAGCAGCAGGAGGAGAGTGGTATGGGTGAATCTCTGCTCTGAAAAAGTTCACATTCCCGTTCTGTAACGTTTTTTGGCCATGCTTCTCCTTCATGCTGACTTACCTTTTCAGAAAATGCCCCCGCTTCCGTTGGAGAATGGAAATTGGCAAAGAGAGAGAGAAGGTCCAATTTATGCCTTTGCTATTTTAAGGGAGGTTGAAATTATGAGCCAAAGTGGAGTGATGCGCTCACTGAAGTGACCTCCGTTTCCCCAAGACAGGAAAAAAGTCAGGTCCTCTGCTTGTGAAGTGGCTCGAGCTCTTAGAAAAGCCAGGTCTTCTGCTTGTGAAGTGGCTCGAGCTCCTAGGCGTGGAGCATTATTACATAAATTCAAGCTCGCTCCTGATCCTTAGTACCCTGAGTTGCCTGAAGGGGGGAATGGCACTGCCTGCGTGTGCAGCCCCGGCGCTCCGGCCGCCGCTGCAACCGGAGCGTGGAGCGCCCGCCCGCACCACCTGTCCCCGCCGGCATTCCAGGGTAGAGGCCAAATTGGCAGCGAGCCGGCCCGGATCAGTCGCCGCCTCAGTCCGCGCGGGCCCTCCTAGGGGTGTGTCTCTCGGATTCAACTCCCAGCCGCTTCTGGACGAGCCCCTAAAGGCGTCTTCCTCTCTGGCGGGAGCGGTGCGCGCCCCACTCTTCGCGCTGCTGCCCCGAGGCCGCCGCAGGCGGATGCGCGACCTCAGGAGACGCTGGGACCTGGGATCCCTCTGCCGGGCCCTGCTCACTCGGGGCCTGGCCGCCCTGGGCCACTCGCTGAAGCACGTGCTCGGCGCGATCTTCTCCAAGATTTTCGGACCCCTAGCCAGGTACATTTTAGGCGAAAGCTGGACTCGCGCTCACGGGCCCAGGCGTGCGGGGAGGGATGGCAGCCGCGAGGGGGAAGGGAAAGGTGCAAAGTTCCAGCCGGCCTGTGGCGATGAGGCTCGGGGGGCTCCGGAGGGGCGCGGCGCGTATTTGGCTACGCTGCGGCTCCCTCCCGGCGATTCCGCGGGCATCGGCAGCGCAGCCTGCAAGTCGGGCTGCCGGTGGACTCCTTCCCCCAGGGGAACTCCTAACGCCCGCCTCCTAGCTCACTCGAGGCGGCCTCTAAGGTGGGCAACCTAGTGCGAGCAAGAGCAAGGCTTCGGGACGCTTGGGGAGGGAGCCCGTTCCGGCAGGCGGGGAGGCGTCGGCATGCGCGCCAAGGGGACGCGGGGAAGAAGCGCCGGAGAGTCCGGTGAGAGAAGCGGGATGGGGATGAGAGCCATGGAGCTACAGAGAGTGGAGGGAGACGTGCAGGGGCTCGGACCGGGGGTGTGAGTTGAGGAGTGGGGCAACCGGGATCCCGCGGGTCCGAAACCCCGTGAAGCGGCCCCGGAGAGCTCCGGAGCGGGGAGAGGGCAGGCGGCCAGCGGGAAGGAGTTGGGGGGGAGGGGGGTGGTGTGCGGCAGAAGCTACAGCGCTGAGCCTGCCGGGAAGGAAGGAAGCGGGGAACGGCTCCGCCGCTGCCGCTGCCGCCGCGGTGGAGTCCTGGGAGTGGAGGGGAAGGGGAAAGGGGGCGCAACGGCGGCGCCAGGGGGAGGGGGTTTGCGGGCGCACAGCGAGCGCGGGCTGAGCTGCGGGATTGACGTAACAAGCTTGGGTTTCCCCCAGCGTCGGGAACATGGATGAGAAATCCAACAAGCTGCTGCTGGCTTTGGTGATGCTTTTCCTATTTGCCGTGATCGTCCTCCAATACGTGTGCCCCGGCACGGAATGCCAGCTCCTCCGCCTGCAGGCGTTCACCTCCCCGATGCCGGACCCGTACCGCTCGGAGGACGAGAGCTCCGCCAGGTTCTTGCCCCATTACAATTTCAGCCGCAGCGACCTCCTGCGCAAGGTAGACTTCGACATCAAGGGTGATGACCTGATCGTGTTCCTGCACATCCAGAAGACCGGAGGCACCACTTTTGGCCGCCACCTGGTGCGCAACATCCAGCTGGAGCAGCCGTGCGAATGCCGCGTGGGTCAGAAGAAATGCACTTGCCACCGGCCGGGTAAGCGAGAGACCTGGCTCTTCTCCAGGTTCTCCACGGGCTGGAGCTGCGGGCTGCACGCCGACTGGACCGAGCTTACCAGCTGCGTGCCGGCTGTGGTGGACGGCAAGCGCGACGCCAGGCTGAGACCGTCCAGGTGAGTGCGCGCCGGGCAGAGAGGGGTCCTGTAGTTCCAGAGTGGACCTGGGCCTTGGCAGGCGGAGCGCCGGGAGGTGCGGCTAGGGGGGCCGGCGACCTAATACGCACCTCGGCGCCCCAGGGGTTGCGCTTCTGCTGGGCGGGAGCCAGGCGCCCTAGCGCGCCCTCGCGGCGTGGTGGCGGCCGCAGGGAGCCTGTGGGCCCGGCCCCAGGACGGCTAGTCTGTCCGAAGGTTGGCTTACTTGGTGGCTGGGAGCGCGTGTGAGGGAAGCGGCCTGGAGGCCACGAACGAGCCCCCCCCCCTCCCGGCAGGCAATACCCCCACCCCCGCAACCACGGGGACAAGGTAGGCAGGCCCGCAGAGTCTGCACTGGAGTGCCAAAAAGAACCGCGTTCTGACTGTAGCGTTCCTGAGTCCCTCCTGTACTAGCTCTTCTTTTCTCTGCGCCTCGGTTCCTTAACTTTAAACCTCCTTTACTCTCTCTTCCTCTTTCCCACTCCCACAGTCTTTCCCCCTTTTATTCTCGTTTCCTCTAATTGCCTTTCCCTCTTTCTCTTGTTCCGATCTTGTCAGTTCCTGGCTTCTCACTCTTGCCTTCTCCCTCCGTTTTCCTGTCACTTTGCTTCTCTTCTTTCTCTTTCACTTCACCATTACTGTTTTTTCTCTTCCTGGCTGACTTTAGTCGTCTCCTCCTTTCTCCACTTTGGCTCTGCTCTCTCCAGAGAGTGGGTGTCCCTCAGTCGCTGTTTGAGGACACCTGGAGAGAGCTCATTCCTGGTACCTAGCGGGCGCCCCTCATTACTGGCTGCACGCGGCAAACATCTACGGTGTTTTGCGAGTACCTGGCGCACCTCACGGGCCCAAGGACTGGCTGGGACGCTTGCTCTGACACCATGTGGGGTTCAGCTTGGAGAAACCACTCGTGATTTACAAAGTCTGAGCCCCAGCTCAGGGCGCCGCCAACCCATTTGTTGGGAAAACTGATTTTATGAAAAGCCTGTAGCCACTTCCTTTGAAGCTAGGGCATTTTCCTCCATCCATCTGCAATACCCGTTTGCTGGAGGTCATGGAGTGCCATAAAGGTGGGGGCAGGGAGGGTGCGTTGGGGTGCACTTGCTCCAGCTAGGGCTCCCAGTCTCCCTAAAACAAATTTGGGCTGGGCAGAGAGTCCAGGGAATGGACAGGGTGAGTCCAGTTGCCAGGGGGGCCTCCGCATTGGGTCTCAGGGCGGGCAATGACATGACCATACTCTAGGAGGTGACCACAGATGCTCTTCATTTTGAGGCTGCTGCTGCAACGGCTGCCTACCTGGACCCTCTCCTAATACCCCCCAACCCCCCAGCCAGTGCAGTTTCTTCTGTCCAGCTGCAGGCACATAGAGGCCTCTGACTTTCTGGTCACCACTGAGATTCAGAGGAAACATCATCCCCTACTCAACTTTCCCTTCCCTCAGTTCACAGTGTCCTTTCTTGAGTGCTGGAATCCTGGCAGAATCTGTTGAACTTTCATTTCCTTTCCAGCGCTAACAGATTTGGTTTCTTTCCATCCTAAGAGAACCTTGGCCTCAGGAAGTTTGCCACCTCCGTCCATTTTGAGAATTGTGTAAGTCATTGTCACCATAAAATTCTGGTGTTTAAGATCCCAAACAATTTGGCAATATTGAAAATAATCTCTCCTGCTGATGAAGCTTGTAGGTGTAGTGAGGGCTGGTGATCTAAAAAGCTCTTTAGGGCAAAAATAAAATTCCACAGCTGTGACCGTGGCAGAGAAGTAAAAATGACGTGTTGGCTACTATGGAAGCCATGGCCCTGTTTAGAGGTCCACAGGGCACATGTGCCTTTGTAAATCCTTTTGGACATCTAGGTCAGGGTGTGACATGGTCTATAAACACACATTGTTAATGTGATCTGGATTATGTAATTGTTGACTGCTGTCCTCTGGCAGATTCCTTCAGAAGTTTTCCAATAAGGTAACCAGGACCCCTCAAGGGGAGGGTCCAACCTCTTAGATTGTCCCAAACTGAATTAGAATTACTTGAAAAAAATTGAGATTTTCTTGGTCACAAAAAGGGTGATACCACAGTGCCATCTAGTCTAATTAAAGAAGAACCACTTTTTAAAAGAGATTTATTGGATCTTATTTATTGGATATTTGGAAAAATGAAATAAAATTTTCTGGAGAAACACATTGCTACCCCAAGGGCACCTTTTTGTTTCATGATCCTACCCCATCTCCAAATCTCCAAAAATCTTCATCTTGAAGAATTAGTGAGAGCCTGACGGTTCCAGAATTTCCCAGGATGTTAACAAATCCTGCTTGCAGAACCTGTTGTGTGAGTTCTGATAATCTATGAGTGAAAGGATGCGTAAGTGTGAGAATGAGAGTGCATGTGTGTGTGTTGAAATTTAGAGACAGAGGCAGCCATACTGGCAGTGATGCATGAGGGTGAGGAGCTGGTCTCAGGAGATCAAAGAGTCTGCCACGGGGAGTTTCTGTGTGGAGCAGACATCTATGCCAGCTGGTGGTCTCAGTGCTCTGCTGAACTGAGGGAAATAGCAGCTTAGTTTGTTTGGCCTGGGAGTTCCGACACCTGGGCCTCAGTTCCAGGTCATCCATGAACCAGCTGCGTGACCTTGGAGTAGAGCCTGTTCAAGCCTGGTATGTGTGAAGAGTGCATTCCAGTTCCTAATGAGCTTACACATCTCTTATCGCTGGTATTTCTCTGTAAACTTGCACTATCTTTGGGAAGAGGTCAGAGTATCCCGATTTATCAGATGAGAATGAAACCCAAAGCAGCTTCAAGGTCATTGAGCACTTTAGTGGCACAGCAGGAATCTTACTCCACTTCTGTCTGACTGTATAGCCATTTTGCTCTGTTGACTGTGCCTTGATGAACGAGGGCTTTTGGGAAAACTGAGGTATTTTGTGTTAGTAATTATCACAAAGTGAACACTCAACAAATGTTAACGATATCGTTATCACCTATATCATCACCATTTTCAATAATTTTACACATGTGAGTTTGGATGAGAGATTGGACCAAGGTTGCCACACCTATTGGGAGAAGAGATTTCTATCTTCTTGAGGCTTTATGCTCACCAGGAATAGGTCTTGTAGCTAGGTTGAAGAGGGCCTTCTCGTTGCTGTGTTGGAAATCACTACAGAGTTAGAAAAGGATGGCAGGATGCTGGAGGCCTGGTGTATAAGTGTCAGTAGGAGACCTCAGCAGCAATGATGGCCACCTTCTGACTCACAGCCATCCATCCCCGGGGTGGGGATGGGAGGCCGAGAGGCCATTGCGGCTGTATGCCAAGACCCAGAATCCTGCTCCCAGTGCTACATTTGAGATGCTTCCTGCCTCAGGAGGTGATAAAATGCTTGGGTGATACATAACCGATAAATAGAAACGACTGTGGTCCCATTGCCCAGAGAGCACAAAGAGAGTACTTGGCTGGCAAAAGGCACATGTTGTTTATTAAGAAGAATATTTCTTTTAAAAAGCCTAGAAATTTCATTGCACTCATCTGTCTGCCAATATGTTTTTTAGGATCAGAGAAGGGTCCTGCTTATTCTAGAATTTCTTAAGACTAGTTTTGAAAATGTATCAAAACATTGTTGCTTACTAGCTGTTAAAACTTCCAAATTCTGCAGGCTTTTCTCAGGCCAAATTCCATCTATTTGTAGCCAACTCTAGAGCACCACTTGGTCTGTGGGAGGAATTCAGAGTTGGGCACGAAGAGATTGCACTAGCCTCATTCTTCTTCACCAGGTACCGAGCTGGCTGGCACACATGTGGTGGGTGGCTGGGAGGAGGGAGTGGTCAGGTTCTATGTCTGTTTATACAAGTCTAAGAATCTGATCATCATATTCATGTTGCATCCTAGAATTTCAGCATCTCTAAATTTTCCAGCAGCCATATGGGAAAGTAATTAATTGTCATCTAAAATCCAGTAGGCTATCACAGACAAGAAAAGACTAAAATACATTTATACGGAGAAAAGCTTTCTTTTATTTTCCTGTTTTTGGGTGGGGGGGGGGTCATTCTTTTTTAAACATTGTGATAAAGGCTTTCTTTTCTCTCCATTTCTTTTTAAGAGGTGGCTCTATTTTGAAAGAGCAATGACTTAGTAAGAACTCCATAGTGCATGTTTCTGCTCATACCTCATGTGCCCACGCTCCCACTCCTTTGCTTACTGGATTTGCAGTGAAGCAGGCCGACATGACAGGTTTGTGGTACACGGTGCGGCAGTGAGTGAATGGACTGGTACAGCCAGCAATGCTGTCCCTCTGGTCCATCAGGGTATAGGCCACAGGGCTCCCTCAGGGTAGCTTCACTTACCGAGGATGTTTTTCTTCAGCTGTCTTTGATAAGAGCTGTTATACCCTCCCACTATTTCACAGGAGACGGAGAGACATTCATCATAACACCTGTAGAATGTCAGCGGTATTAATTAGCATCTCTGCACGGAGGGCAAACACGTTGTTGGAGTGCTGACAAAGCTCTAAGTTCTTAAGGTACTATAAAAGGCCATTCAGAAATAGCTTTTCTTCATAGTAATTTTAGATTAGTGCTGTTCTGTGGCAATAAGAATGTTATAGAGCTTATCTTTTATAGATATCTGTCATCAACTTAGGTAGTATGAAATGACATTAAAGAATACTCATGTCTTCCATCAGTTATTCATTAAACAAAATTTTGTAAAACTGTCCATTATATTCCAGGGAAGATGTGTCATCCTTGCTCTCTCACAGCTTGTAATAGAACAGAATATTTTCGTATTTTAGATATTTAATAAAGAAGATGGATTTTTTTGGAACATGATTTGAATATCAATGTCTTTAAAATGTCATACCTTTACTAGAATATATTTAAACTTAGAGAAAAGTCCATGTATTTATATTGTAGTTTGGGTCTAATCAGCAAACTTTGTGGAGCGTGTATTATGACCTCCACACAGTGCCAGAGCCAAGACAAAAGCCAAAATTGCCAGGGTCATCATCTTCAGCCTCAAGTCCATAAAGTTTAGAGGGTAAAGTGCAGAAGTGTGTAGTATAGACAAGTCAGTGGTGGGAGGAACTTGTGATTTTGGGCAAGTCCATCCCCGTCTATAAAATGGGAGATTTAAATGAGATGTTTTCTAAGTCTCCTTCCTTTCTAAAGTATGAGGAACAGGCCATAAAAATGAGATCTTTTTGGAAATGCTTCTGGTAACAGGTGGGTTGTATTTAGAAGAAAGGAGGTATTGTGGGTGGGCATGGCATCCTACTGGAATCTTGGGGTTCATCAGCCTCACCTGGCCAGAACCAAGAAGGTTCGCGCTTGGGGAATAGTTAGGGAGGTATGTGGGGTGAGGCTTCATTGTAGAGATTTTGGAATGGCAATGAGGGGTTGAACCCCAGTGAGTATGAGAAGGTCTTAGATAGAAGGAATGTAAAAAACATAAAAGTAAATGAAGGCTGGAGTCCATTTAAAGTACCTCCCTGACTTCTAGTCTGGAGTGGAGGTGGTACCATTGACCAAAGGAGAGGTTGAGAAGGGGACCTATTTTGGACTGGGAGGGCACTAAAGTGTTGTGAATGGTCTATGTTGCTTAGACTTCTACTGGCCAGGGCTTGTGAAGAAGTGAGAACTGGGGCTTTGGTTAGGGCTTAGTTGTATATGCGAGAGTCTGTGAACCCAGTTAATCTGAATTCACTGTTGGCATTATTATTTAAGTGATAGCTGCCATTCACATGTGGGACTTGTAGTCAAGAAAAAAGAATGGTTTACTAGAAGAAAAGATGGACATCTATGATTACATAAAAATGCTAAATGTTCATTTGTCAAAAAAAATAGTCAATATGAAAAGGCATGTGTCAAACTGATGGGGATATGCACAATAAATAAAACAGACAAAAGGATAGCATCTTTCCTGTATAAAGAACTGCAAATTGATTAGAAAAACAAAGGGTATGACCAGAAAATGTAAAATATGGGAACCACAACTAGTTTACAGACATGGAAAAACTGTTTAGTTTCACTGGTACTAAAGAAATGAAAATTTGAATAATTAAATGTAGAAAAACCGTTTTGCCTCTCTAATTAACCCTGATTAAAACAAAACAAAAAACTCAACGTACATCATCACCATCACCAAACAAAATAAGTTAGTGGGCAATGTGGCAAGGTGTGGTAATACCATAATTTTTATACACTGTTCTTGGGAATGTAAATTTGAATGATTCTTTTGGAAATAAATTAGATCATATAAGCAGAGAACATTAAAAATATTTATTTCTTTGACCCATGATTTATTTTCTGGGATTTTACTAAAAAACATAATCCTGTACATGTTTTTCATTCATTCACGCATTTATTTATTCATTCAATTATTCAACAAATATTTGTTGAATATCTCCTATCATAATGCCGCATGCTGGGGGACATTGTGTGGGGAATCAGGCAGATGTGGCCCTTGCCTTCATGCGTTGGGAAAGGCAGACATTAAACAATTAATTAATTACTTAAAATTGTGAGAAGTGCCATGGGGGAAAAATACAGGGTAACATAATGGTATAGTAGGAGGCTAACTGGAATTATGAGTGCAACAAATTCGAAAAATCTGGACATTTACATTGAGGAGAATCGTTCAAGAAATCTCTGTACATGCACTTGAAGAATTATTATAATACCATTTAAATGTCCTTTTATAGAATATGGAAAATTGCTGGTGATTTAACGCTAAGGGAAAAAGAGATAATTATGGACCTAGTATAACTACAACTATATTAGAGAGAAAGAGAGAGAGATATGGATAGATGCACAAATCATCTTCTTGCCCCTCCCAAAGTTAAGCATAAAAGACAAAGAATGGAAGAAAAATACCAGATATTAATAGATTGATTAGCATTTTAGTTTCTTGTTCTGTTTCTTTGAAGGTTTTGGATTTCCTTCATGAATATGCACTACTTGGATAGTAAAAGTAAACATTGACAATTCTATTTTTTTAATGCTTCATTTATTTTGACATTCAGTATTATTTCATATTAATTTCAGGTGTACAGCATAGGGTTAAACATTTATATAATTTAAGAAGTGATCCCCCTGACTAGTCTAGTACCCATCTGGACATTGACAATTTAAAAAATTGCGTTTTATTGTGGCTGTGATAAATTATACTCATGTCTACTTTTTGGTTCCTGAAGACTATGGCTGGTTATTTCATTAGTCTCTTGATATCCTGGGAGTCCTTAATGAGGAAAGCAGCCTCAGCTAAATAAACTTTCAGACTGAAAGGTAGAAATGATAAGCCAGGCATCGACTGCTGATTTTTCTGATGATTGGCTGTTATTTTCCACAGAATCCATGGAATGCTTACACGAGTATAGTATAGAGATATTTGAGTGGATTGCTATTGTCTCGTCTCTGTTTAAAAGTTAAATGGAACAGGAAATTAACAGTGGTAACAGTTCAAAGTATAAGGCTTGTTCTGCTAAGCCGGAGCCATCCAAGACAGCCTGGACTTTGAATCCTCATGAGCCTCTTTCCAAGTGAGCTGATAGCAGAGCCCATGGTCTGGCTAGAAGAATGAAGTCTTGGGGCTGATGAAGGGCTATAGTTCTAAATATCCATAACTGAGAGCTTAGACCAGTTAATAGTGCATGTGTTGCTCTCATCCAAGAAATAAGGGGACTTGGGGCCGGCCCTGTGGCTCAGGCGGTTAGAGCTCCATGCTCCTAACTCTGAAGGCTGCTGGTTCGATTCCCACATGGGCCCTTGGGCTCTCAACCACAAGGTTGCCAGTTCGATTACTGGAGTCTCGCAAGGGATGGTGGGCTCCGCCCCCTGCAACTAAGATTGAACAGGGCACCTTGAGCTGAGCTGCCACTGAGCTCCCAGATGGCTCAGTTGGTTGGAGTTGGTTGGAGTGCATCCTCTCAACCACAAGGTTGCTGGTTCGACTCCCGCAAGGGATGGTGGGCTGTGCCCCCTGCAACTAGCAACGGCAACTGGACCTGGAGCTGAGCTGCACCCTCCACAACTAAGATTGAAAGGACAACAACTTGACTTGGAAAAAAGGCCTGGAAGTACACAGTTCCCCCCGCCCCCCCCCCCCCCCAATAAGTCCTGTTTCCCTTCCCCAATAAAATCTTTAAAGAAAAAAAAAAAAGAAAGAAATAAGGGGACTCTGCTGGAGCAGCTGCTTCCTAGGGCAGTTTCACTTCATAAAAGCATTGTTGCTGTTAACTATAAATTAAGTTGATTAGAACACTTCATTCTTTAACTGCTCTGGAGCTCTGAAGGGCTCCTATATACAGAGAGGTGCATAATCTTATTGGTAAAACTCCACTGAAACTGCATTTGAGGTACAAGTTATTTTGATAGTGTAAAGAACATGCTTCACAGTTTAAAAGCTATTATCGCCATTATGTGACAAATAAAATGAGGAATAATATTTAGTCACTGAGTTTATGAAAAAAAGATGTGGATGGGAATATTCCTTCTTCCATTAAAGTGAAGAATCCAGTTAATGGGGTGGCTGGTTAGCTCAGTTGGTTAGAGCGTGGTGCGAATAACACCAAGGTTGATGGTTTGATCCCTGCATGGGCCACTGTGAGCTGCGCCCTCCTTAAAAAAAAAAAAAAAAAGAATCCAATTAAGGGTATATATCTTCTAATAAAATGTCATTGTAAGCTCAGAGAAATATTTGTCTAAACTTTAACAAAATATTTATTGGCAAAAGAGCTTTTATAGTTTTACTAGGTGTTGGACTTTACAGATTATTCAGTTGGTTTATTGTATTCCATTTGTTATTTCTGCCATTTTTCCTTAAGAACAGTGTTGAAGAATTTGACACATTTCGGAGCATAACACTAAATAAATCTGTCTTGCACATTCCACTGTGCTTTTTCTGGAATATTATAAATATTCAAATATAGGCACACATGCAGATTCAAAATAAAATTCAATACACGCAAATTCTGCATAAATTCCATATTTATAACTTAGCAATAGTTTTGAACTTGTTATCCTATGATATAAATGTATCAAATATGATCTCATGAGAATTACCAATAAATATATTTTTCTGATTAAACTGTGGGTTCTTTTTAAGTCACAATTTAAGCTTCAATTCTGAGATATATTATAAGAGAATAATTTGCACTTCATTTACTCTGAATTGTCAAGAATCATGTTCTTCCCTGATATAAATGTCTGTAAAAAAGGACTTCTTATTCAGTTTGATTGCTTTTTAAATTTTACTAGCAGAGATGCCCTAGTGAGCCTAAGAGAATTGGTTTGTTTCTTGTGAAGAGTTTAGTTCTAATGAATCATTTCCATGCACTTTTCTGAAGGAGTACAGAGCAATTGAAATGTGCAAAGCGTTGATTTGCATCAAATAGATTAGGTCTGTGTGTACCACTCCTTGCATTAATTGACTTTTTCCCATAACTGTGCTAATAAAGACGAATCTTCATTATAATAGTAGTTCCAATTCACTCATGGAGATCATTGGGCTTTTGCTAACTTCTTAGGGGAAAGTCAATGGAAGCAGTGTGTTTAAAAATTGACTAGGGTGACCAGGTTGCAGCCAGGAAACCCAGAGATACTTTGAAAAGGCCCTTTGATCTTGGTAGTAAACTCGTCAACAAAAAATAGAAGTTGACTAATTGAAATACATAGATTATCACAATGGATGAAAATACGAAATCTAGATATATGCTGTATATAAGAGATAAAGCTAAAACATAAGGACACAGATAGGATTGGAATAGATATGCGTACTATGCAAATACTAAGCAGAAGGAAGCTGATGTAGCGAAATTGACATGAGACCAAACAGACTACAGAAAAACCTTTCTTTACTGGGGATAAACAGGATCGCTGAATAATGATAAAAAGTTCAATTCTTCAGATAATAATTCTAAACTTGTATGCACTTTATTCCATAGTTTTGAAATATGTGAAGCAAAAGTTGACAGAGCTATAAGAAGAAATTGTAAAATCTCCTAACCCCATTCAGAAATTGAAAGATGAAATGAACGAAAAATGAGTAATGATACAGAAGATTTGGACAACACTGTTAAGTAGCTCAATGTAATAGACCTGCACCCAATGAGAAGAATACACATTCTTCTCAAACACACATGGAACAGTTTTGAAAGCAGGCCATGTACTAAACCACAAAGTTAGTCTGGAAAACTTAAGTGAATAAATATCCTACAGCCCAAACTATCTGACTATGCAGTACTTAGTCATAGGATGTTTTAACCAGTGAGGCAGGAACAAGGGATCAGGCTATATCTGAGTGCATGAGAAGGAGCATTAGTGGTCTGAAACATTTGGAAGTATTGCCAATCTTTCACTGAGCATATCAAGTTTCTTAATTGACATGGAAGAGGGAAAAAGTTCAAGATTTAGGCAAAGAGAATTGCTATAAAGAGATGGTTTGACCCAGGTAGCTTGGTTTAACTTTCTGTGAATACCTATTAATGTTTAGGGGTAGCTACCAGGCCCTATGCTAGGGGCATAACGTGTATTTTTCTCGTTTAATCCTCAAAACAATTCTCTGAGGTAGATGTTTAAAAAACCCATTTAAAGATGATAAAACAAGATAATTGAACAAGATGCATAACCTGCCTAAGTCTATACAGCCAGTCAATATTAGAGTTGAAATGGTATTTAAAACCAGTTGGGTCACATTTCCTGTCTGGTATGTTTTAATGCCCACTAAATTCTCAGATAAATCGCCAAAAGCCTTTACCCTCTCTTTTGGCTGTGTCTATACAAGCTAAGTGGAATGGAGACCTGATGTGACTATCTGAAAATATCAAGATCCAACATGTTAACTGTGTTTTTTTAAAATACCTTTGAAAAAGTTTAATAAAACTCACTCTTCAAAGGTGAATTCTGCAGTTCCCCCCCCACTCCATTAAGTAAAGATTTAGATGTCCAAGATATTGCAAATGCTTTCAACACGATTTAC
This sequence comes from Rhinolophus hipposideros, assembly GCF_964194185.1. NCBI lineage: Eukaryota > Metazoa > Chordata > Mammalia > Chiroptera > Rhinolophidae > Rhinolophus > Rhinolophus hipposideros. The sequence goes on from NC_138046.1 coordinate 23,813,298, forward strand.
ATAGAAGAGCGATGTTTTAGGGGAAATTAAAAAAGAAAGGAGTTATGTTAAAGGAAAGATTTGGGTTTTTTTCCAGGTAAGAAAAATGAAGACCTTTACTGTATTTTAGTTTATGCCCCATGTGGACTTAAAATATGGTGCACACACTTCATGAGGTTTGTAAGAGACCAAAGCATCTTACTCGTTTTGGAATGTTGACAGTTGGCTCATTAGCAATGTCAGTTGCAGTGCTCTGATCAGGGCCTGTTTCTATAA